>NC_058083.1:282045809-282314208 GCF_014858855.1 Bufo gargarizans | reverse complement strand
AAGAGCTTGTTTGACGTTTATATACGTGGTAGCTGCACGGGGTATGTGCAGCTATCACGTATATATACAGATTGCGGTCGTGAAGGGGTTAAGGTGAAATAAGGCTGTGTCCTGAAGGGGTTATGGACTATTGTGTGTGGCAGCAGCAATTGATATTTTTAGCGCAACCTGCGCTAAATTTTTAAAACTTTAAAGACCCAAAAGTCCTTTTATGGACTATTGTGTGTGCCAGCAGCAATATCTTTTTTTTTTAGTGCAAACTGCCCTAAATAGCTAAAACTTTACAGACCCAAAAGTCCTTCTAAGGACTATTGTGTGTGGCAGCAATATCTATTTTTAGCACATCCTGCGCTAAATAGCGTACAATAGTAATGCTGCTGCAGACAGCGACATTAGCTGCGCCACATCTCCAGTGTAAAGTGTGCGCATCCCAAAAAATCTGTGACATCCAGTGTACTTTTTCCGTAGACGGTTTTCGCTGCAGACAGTAACGGTAGCTGCACCACATTTTCAGTGTAAAGTGTGTGAACACATCCAAAAATTATCTGTGACATCCGTGTACTTTTTCCGTAGACTGTGCCCGCTGCGGACAGTGACATTAGCTGCGCCACATCTCCAGTGTAAAGTGTGTGCATCCAAAAAATATTTGACATCTAGTGTACTTTTTCTGTAGACGGTGTCCGCCGCGGACAGTGACATTAGCTGCGCCACATCTCCTGTGTAAAGTGTGCGCATCCAAAAAATATCTGTGACATCAAGTGTACTTTTTCAATAGACAGTGTCCACTTCTAACAGTGATATAACCAGTGCCACATCTGCAGTGTAACGTGTGCGCTGAAAAAATATATCTGTGACATACAGTGTCTTTTTTCCGTAGATGGTGTCCGCTGCAGACAGTGACATTAGCTGCGCCCCATCTCCAGTGTAAAGTGTGCACATCCCAAAAATATCTGTGACATCCAGTGTACTTTTTCCGTAGACGGTGTCTGCTGCGGTCAGTGACATTAGCTGCGCCATATCTCCTTTGTCTTTGCAAATTGTGCGCATCCCAAAAATATCTGTGACATACATGTACTTTGTCAATAGACGGTATCCGCTTCTGACAGTGACATTACCAGGGTCACATCTGCAGTTTAATGTGTGCGCTTCAAAAAATTTTCTGTGACATAAAGTGTACTATATTGCGTAGATGCTGCGGACAGTGACATTACCGGTGGTACCTCTCCTGTATAACGTTTCCTCATCCCAAATACCTGTGACATTCCCTGTAATTTTTTATTAGCCGCTGCTGACAGAATTGACATTACCTGCGCGATATCTCCTGTGGGGAGCAGTAAGGGATTCCTTTATGTCCCAGTTTGAAGGGTGGTACAGGACAACGATCTCGAAGTCAGACCAGTGCGACCAGGTGGTCGATTGGATTGCAGTAGATAATGCTTCTAGTCAGGTTAAGCACCACCCTGTCTTCCACCAAGTCCAGTCTCAGTAGCCAAGAGTCTGCTCAACCCAATCCTCACCCTGATCCTCCTCCTCCCACCATGGAGAGTTTGGGCAAACAAGTGATCCCACACGGATATTCAGAGGAGCTCTTTTCAGCGCCATTCCTTGATTTGGCCCTCTCACCAAGCACGCTTGAAGAGGGACAGATCTGGTACCCTGATTCACAAACTCTTGAGCATCCACAATCACAAGAAGATGACGGTGGGGGACGGCGATTACTGTTTAATGAGGTGGATAATGATGAGGCACAGTTGCCAATAACTCAACGGCAATTACTGTCTCAAGAGGTTGATGAAGAGGATGAGACACAGTTGTCAATCACTGAGGTAGTGGTTAGGTCAACAAGTTAGGAGGATGAGCAGAGTGAGGAAGTTGAAGAGGAGGTGGTGGACGATGAAGTCATTGACCCAACCTGGGAAGGTGGAAAGACGAGCGAGGACAGCAGTACAGAGGGGGAGGGATCTGCTGCACCGCAACAGGCTGGAAGAGGCAGTGGGTGGCAAAAAGGAGAAGGTGGGCCACACCAAACAGGCCTGCAACTGTTCCACGGAGAACCCCTTTGCGGAAATCTCCCTTGCCCAGGGGTAGGTGTTCTGCAGTATGGCGCTTTTTTGAGGAAAGTGCGGACGACAAAAGAATAGTAGTTTGCAACCTGTGCCATAACAAAATGAGCCAGGCCGTGAACACTAGCAACCTCACCACCACCAGCATGATCTGCCACATGGAATCTAACCACCGTAATAAGTGGGACGAACGCCTGGGTCCACAATCTGTGTCTGCGGCTCACACCACTGCCTCCTCTTCCCCTGTTTTACATGCTGGCCAATCCCCCTTAGAAAGCGCAGACCCAGATGCCTCCCGCCCTGCACCTGGACCTTCACAAGGACCATAAGTGACTGCATCCACTTCCGTGTCCCAGCGCAGCATCCAAATTTACTTACCCCATGCATTTGAAAGCAAGTGCAAATATCCAGCCGCCCACCCATAGACCATAGCACTAAATGCGCAGCTTTCCAAATTACTGGCCTTGGAAATTCTGCCATTTAGGCTTGTGGACACTGAGGCCTTCCGCAGCCTGATGCCGGCGGACGTCCCGCGCTATGGAATCTCCAGCCGCCACTATTTTTCAAGGTGTGCATTGCCCGCCTTACACCTACATGTGTCCCATAACATCACACGTGCCCTGACCAACTCTGCTACTGGGAAGGTGCACTTAACCTACACCAATTTGTCTGAGCTACTGGTGAAGGTGCGCCTCGTGTGTGCACATTTCCGAAAGTCATCAACAGCTTTAGTCAGTCTGTCAACGCTGCAGTAGCACTTGAAATTGCCAGCTCACCGGCTGTTGTGCGACGTGAGCACATGCTGGAACTCTAGGTTCCACATGTTGGCCAGGCTTTGTGAGCAGCAGATGGCAGTAGTGGAATACCAGCTGCAACATGGTCGTCGCCTTTCCAGTCAGATTCCGCTATTCACAAGCGAGGAGTGGGCATAGATGTCTGACCTCTGTGAGGTTTTAAGAAACTTTGAGGAATCAACACAGATGGTGAGCGGTGATAACTCTATTATCAGCGTAACCATCCCACTTCTGTGTCTACTCAAACGCTCGCTGCTCACAATTAAGGATGACGCTTTGCATGTGGAGGAGATGGAAATGGGGTAAGACATTACACAGGGTGATAGCCAGACCACCCACAGTTCATCTTCTCAGCGCAAATTGGACAATGAAGAGTAGGAGCAGCAGGAGACAGTTGCCTCCGCTACAGAGGGTAGTACCCATGAAAGTTTAATTCCACTTGTACTGCGGGGGTTGGCAGAAGAGGAGGAAGAGGATGAGGAGATTGAGAGTGATACTCCTTATGACGACAGCAAAGTCTTGCCTGTTGGTACTCTGGCACACATGGCTTACTTCATGTTAGGCTGCCTTTCCCGTGATCCGAGCGTTATACGCATTTTAGACAACATGGATTACTGGTTGTTCACCCTTCTCGACCCCCGCTACAAAGAGAACTTCTCATCTCTCATTCCTCTGGTGGAGAGGATGAGCAAAACGGTGCAATACCAGAAGATCCTTGTTGAAAAATTGCTCCCAAAATTTCCATCTGACAACGCTGGTGGCAGAGTCCGTAGTTCCTTGGCCAACCGAGGAGGGGAGACAAAGGGAACACACAGCAGTTCCAACAGAGGCAGGGCAACACTCTCCAAAGCCTGGGGCAGTTTCATGACACGCCGCCATCACCCTCACCGTGATGTGCGGCCTAGTGTCACAAGGAGGGAAACATTTTGGAAGATGGTGAAGGAGCACATAGCAGACGGTGTCAGCGTCCCCAATGATCCCTCAGTGTATTACAACTACTGGGTGTCAAAGCTGGACACGTGGCATGAACTAGCGCTCTACGCCTTAGAGGTGCTGGCCTGCCCTGCCACCAGCGTTTTGTCTGAGTGGGTATTTAGTGCTGCTGGTGGCATTATAACAGATAAGCGTATCCGCCTATCAACGGAAATTGCTGACAGGTTGACTCATAAAAATGAACAAGGCCTGGATTTACCATGACTTCTGGACTCCACCAGATGAAAGCTGATGAACATAAAGGCACTTTAAATGTGTTGTTTATAATGTACTGAATACACTGTATTCCCATGCAGCCCTTCCACCACAAACAAGGGTATATGTTTGAATCTTCCTTTTCTCATCCTCCTTCTCCTCTTACATCATATCAACATGCTTATTCATTGCATATACACTCACCTAAAGAATTATTAGGAACACCTGTTCTACTTCTCATTAATGCTATTATCTAGTCCAGTGTTTCCCAACCAGTGTGCCTCCAGCTGTTGCAAAACTACAACTCCCAGCATGCCTGGACAGCCTTTGGCTGTGCGGGCATGCTGGGAGTTGTAGTTTTGCAACAGCTGGAGGCACACTGGTTGGGAAACACTGATCTAGTCAACCAATCACATGGCAGTTGCTTTAATGCATGTAGGGTTGTTGTCCTGGTCAAGACAATCTCTTGAACTCCAAACTGAATGTCAGAATGGGAAAGAAAGGTGGGCTACAACAGCAGAAGACCCTACCGGGTACCACTCATCTCCACTACAAAACTACAAATAGGAAAAAGAGGCTACAATTTGCACGAGCTCACCAAAATTGGACTGTTGAGGACTGGAAAAATGTTGTCTGGTCTGATGAGTCTCGCTTTCTTTTGAGACATTCAAATGGTAGAGTCGAATTTGGCGTAAACAGAATGAGAACATGTATCCATCATGCCTTGTTACCACTGTACAGGCTGGTGGTGGTGGTATAATGGTGTGGGGGATGTTTTCTGGGCACACTTTAGGCCCCTTAATGCCAATTGTCCATCGTTTAAATGCCACGGGCTACCTGAGCATTGTTTCTGACCATGTCCATACCTTCATGACCACCATGTACCTATCCTCTGATGGCTACCTCCAGCAGAATAATGCACATGTCACAAAGCTCGAATCATTTCAAATTGGTTTCTTGAACATGACAATGAGTTCACTGTACTAAAATGGCCCCCACAGTCACCAGATCGCAACCCAATAGAGCATCTTTGGGATGTGGTGGAACGGGACCTTCGTGCCCTGGATGTGCATCCCTCACATCTCCATCAACTGCAAGATGCTATCCTATCAATATGGGCCAACATTTCTAAAGAATGCTATCAGCACCTTGTTGAATCAATGCCACGTAGAATTAAGGCAGTTCTGAAGGCAAAAGGGGGTCCAACACCGTATTAGTATGGTGTTCCTAATAATTCTTTAGGTGAGTGTAATGCCCTCACGCATATAATGTTTTACAGGGTCAGCTCAGCTCCAGGCCCTCGCATATCATTTTTTAGAGGGTCAGCTCACCATTTTTTTGTCATGTATTAGTGTTTTAAAGCCTATTGTGGAGTGCATAAATGGAAAAAATTGCTGATTTGCTGTTCAGCGGTGCAGTTATATGTTTTAAAGACCTTTTGTGGAGTGTATAAGTGAGAAATATATATATATATTTGCCATTCAGCGGTGCAGTTATATCTTCTAAAGCCTTTAGTGGAGTGTATAAGCTGGTGTTGCGAGCGATGAGGCTCCTGACCCAGAGACCGTTGAGGAGGATATTTGTGACATGCAGACAGTACTTGATGATGATGATGATGATGTAGCTGATCGCACTTGGGAGCCGGGTGAATTAGGGGCTTCATCATCACCGGGAGAAGAGGGTGGCAGCTTGCTCGTGAGGCAGCAGCGGAGCCAGAAAGTCGCTAGCATGGCTGGGAGTCAGCAGTGTGGCAGCAGTGGGAGGTCGATAGCCAAACGTGCCGAGGGTAGACCACCCACTTCACAGGAGCCTACTTGCCCGGAAAGTAGTGGTGCATGGGTTTACAGATGCAGTGACGGTAGCAGTCAGTTCGTAGAGTTGGGGTAAAATCTAGTGTTGATCGAGCACCAAAGTGCTCGGGTGCTCGGGTGCTCTGGCCGAACACATCGGGATGCTTGGATGCTCTACTGAACACCCGAGTATAATGGAAGTAATGGGAGAACCCAAGTATTAAACATGCTGGTGAGCTGACCCTCTAAAAAAAATTGAATGCGAGGGCCTGCTGGTGAGATGACCCTGTAAAAGATTTTAGGTGAAGGCCTGCTGGTGAGCTGACCCTCTAAAAAATTATATATACGAGTGCCTGCAGCTGAGCTGACCCTCTAAAACATTATATGGGAAGGGCATATATGCAAAGGCATTATATGCGATGAATAAGCAGGTTGATATGATGGAAGAGAAGAAGGAGGATGAGAAAAGGAAGATTCAACCATATACCCTTGTTTTTGGTGGAAGGGGTACATGGGAATAGTATGTATTCAGTACATTATAAACAACACATTTAAAGTGCCTTTATGTTCATTAGCTTTCCTCTGGTGGAGTCCAGAAGTCATGGTCAATTCAGGCCTTGTTCATTTTCTGTTGATAGGCAGAAATGCTTATCTGTTATAATGCCACCAATAGCACTAAATACTCACTGAGACAAAACGCTGGCAGCAGGGAAGGCCAGCACCTCTAAGGCGTACAGCTTGGACACCCAGTAGTTGCAAGTAGTTCCATCTACAGGCTACATTTAGGTGCACCTGTGAGGCCTGGGCCTTATCAGCCAGTCTTGAGTGGGACTCGCAGACTCCTCCCTACTCCCATTGCAAGCATAGTTACATGCTGGAGGTAACTGGTGAGTTGTTTGTGAGTCGGCCTCATGCTCCTGTAATTTGCCCACTGGCTCCTGGTAATGCCCATATGGCGCAGGTAGGTGAGTGTTAGGTCCCCGAGCTACTTGAGAAACCTTGGCGCGGTGCTCGGGCTCAGACATGTCCTACACCGTAGGACATGTTGGCTAATCTCTAAATTTTAAAATCAGTTTCATGGTTTAGTAAGACCACAGAGTGCACCTGTCTTTGCTATTATTTTGTTATACAGTAGTTGAAAGGCACTGAGGGATCATTGAGGATGCTGACATGGTCTGCTATGTATTCCTTCACCATCTTCCAAAATGTTTCCCTCCTTGTGACACTAGGCCGCGCATCAGGGTGAGGGTGCTGGCGGCGTGTCATGAAACTGCCCCAGGCTTTGGAGAGTGTTGCCCTGCCTCTGTTGGAACTGCTGTGTGTTCTCCTTGTCTCCCTCCTCCGTTGGCCAAGGAACTACGGACTCTGCCGCCAGCGTTGTCAGATGGAAATTTTTGGAGCAATTTTTCAACAAGGATCTTCTGGTATTGCACTGTTTTTCTCTTCCTCTCCGACCAGAAGAATGAGAGATGAGAAGTTCTCTTTCTAGCGGGGATCGAGAAGGGTGAGCAACTAGTAATCTGTGTAGTCTAAAATGCTTATAACGCTCGGGTCGCAGGAAAGGCAGCCTAACATGAAGTCAGCCATGTGTGCCAGAGTACCAACAGGCAAGACTTCGCTGTCGTCATGAGGAGGATCACTCTCAATCTCCTCATCCTCTTCCTCCTCTTCTGCCCACCCATGCAGGACAGGTGGAATTAAACTTCCATGGGTACTACCCTCTGTAGCGGAGGCAACCATCTCCTGCTCCTCCTCTTCATCGTCCAATTCACGCTGAGAAGACGAACTGTGGGTGGTCTGGCTATCACCCTGTGTAATGTCTTACCTTATTTTCACCTCCATATGCAAAGGGTCATCCTTAAAGGGAACCTGTCACCTCTACTATGCTACCCTCACTGAGCGTTTCTAAATGTTCATTGTGTTACCCTAAACATATAATTTACACTTTTAATTTCATTTGCAGACGAATTCAATAAGTATTATGCATTTTTGTACTTCCCGCCTTTTATGCAAATTAACATAAAAGAGTCATATCTTACTTGTGTGACCAGAGAAGAGTAAGTGTAAGTCTTGAATTAAGTAGTTTTAATTTGCATTTTGTATTAGGATTTACATTCAATTTTGTATTTCCTTTTTTTCAGGGTTCCGTAGGCTCCACCAGGGAAGATGAGGAGTTCGGGGTTCCGAGCATAGATAACCTGCTCCTCATCCAACTGGTGGAGGCGCGTCCAGCATTATGGGACCACTCCGACCGCCACCACGCTGATCATCGTTGTACCCAGCGGCTCTGGAGGGACATCTGTGCCGAACTTTTCGAGACCTGGGGGGATCTAAATGCAGCGGCTCAGGAGAAATATGGTAAGTAAAACAATATGTATTTTAAAACATTAAAATATTGTTATTTTCCTTTCATCATGCTGATTTTAGTTTTTATAGTTTTTTTCTATAGTCAAACTGGTTACCACGCGTTGGCGATCTATCCGGGACCGCTTCAGGAGGGATTATAACAAGGAGGTTCAGGCCAAGAGTGGCTCCGGAGGAACCTCAAGGACCACCTACATCCATACGACGGCCCTGAAGTTCCTACGAAAGACAATGGCACCAAAAAGGTAAATATTTTTAACAACTGTTAAAAAAAAAATTGTAAAGGGGCTGTCTGAGACAGGGTAGCGTTCGGCTTCGCTGTTTTGGCCAGCCCCCTACAGTCAGAGGGACAACTGTTCTCTCCGTCTGAGTGTAAGGGGCTATCTGAGACAGTGGAGTGTTTGGCTCCCCTGTTTTGCCCAGCCCCCTACAGTCAGAGGGACAACTGTTCTCTCCGTCTGAGTGTAAGGGGCTGTCTGAGACAGTAGAGCGTTTGGCTCCCCTGTTTTGGCCAGCCCCCTACAGTCAGAGGGACAACTGTTCTCTCCCTCTGAGTGTAAGGGGCTGTCTGAGACAGTAGAGCGTTTGGCTCCCCTGTTTTGGCCAGCCCCCTATGTTATACGGTAGACATAGCATAGAACATGGATGTTTTATTTAAAGAACAATTCCTAACTTTCCTTATTTTTTTCCTACAGAAGTGCCAGCAGCACTCGGGAGCCTGAACAACCTCCTGAGGCGGAACCGGAACAGATCGCCAGCCCTCCTGTCCCTCATGTATCGGCTCAGGATAATCCGGGTCCCCTACCTGGTCCCTCCGCTCAACAGAGGCTCTTAGGTTTTTGCCAAAATTTGAGAGCCCTGGTGAGCGGGCAAAGATCCGGTAGGCCAAATCGAGCTGATTATTCGAACCTTGTAGAGGTCGTTTCCGATGCTCTAGAAGGTTTTGCCCAACATCAGATGGAGTTTGGTGCTGACTTGATTCGCCGCTGGGAGGGGCGGAGTCAGTCTTTCAACGCAGCCCAAACTACCATTATGGGCTAAGTATAATCAGTTTGATGGACTCAATGACGCCCGAGCAGTTGCATGAGTTTAAGATCATGCTAGAGAACGGGTCATGGGAAATCATGCACCGCCCCCAACCACCCCCACCCCCATCCCACACCTATCCCCCATCTCACACCTATCCCCCATCTCACACCTATCCCCCATCTCACACCTACCCCTCATCCCACACCTATCCCCCATCCCACACCTATCCCCCATCCCACACCTACCCCCCATCCCACACCTACCCCCATCCCACACCAGTGGACATTACCGCCAACCTTTCCCTTCCCACCCCCCCACCCCCGAGCATGTGTTTCCTTCTGCTTCTTTTTCTTCTCCTGCCCCGTATTTTCCTCCTACTTCTTTTCAAACTCCCTCCACCTCTACACATGCTCGGGTCCCCTCCTCGTCAGACCCTTCCTTTCTCCACACCCCACAATTACGCCCTGCATCCTTTCCTGTGGCCCGTAGTTTCACCTCAGTGGATCGCCAGGACAGGGGGGCTACCATTGCCAGCCCCAGACCATCGAGTCCATGACAGTCCACCTCCCCTCACAGTTATGAACAGTTATAAAAAAATAAAATTAGGTTTATATTTTCTTTATTTACTGTATAATTATTATTTTTTTATAGTTTACTGCACTGTCTGTGTTTTTATTGTCCTGTACAAGGTAACCTTGGCACTACAGCTATGTTGAAATTAAAACTACCCTAGTCTCACTACTGTGCGTTTATTATAACACCCTTGGTAGTTTTTATATCAAAACAGCATTAGTGCCAATGTCGTAAGATCCATTAAAACATGACCATCAATAATGAGCTATCTTTTGGCTCTTTATTGATCGTAGACCCTATGATTGGCACATGAACAAGCAAATGCTTGTTCATTGTTCAATCTTGTGCCCTTTCATATGAGCCCTTGTAGGAGTCACGGTCCATCAGCATCATCAGGAATTTATTAATAAATTGTGATTTTAACATTTAATGATTTCCCGATGACGCTCTAATATAACTAGTGTGATTACCACAAGGGATACGCAAGGGACATACAGTTTTTAAAGGGGTATTCACATAGACAATGGGGGGGATTTCACTTGAATATGCCCCAATTGTCTAATAGTTGTGGGTAACATTGGTACCACCCGCACCTATATCGAGAACGGAGCGGGGAGCACTGTTTCTGGAGGACAAGAAATTTCCCATGGTATGTCCACCACCAAGCGCTAATCCCCACCTCTCCCATAGAAATGAACGGAGGGCGGCAACGCAGTGCGACCTCATCTACTTTCTTGGCTTCGTTCTCAATATATGTGAGGGTACCAGCCGTGGGACCCGCACCTATAAGACAATGTAGACACATCTTAAAGTGGTATGCCCCCATTGTATGAGATGAGAAAACCCCTTTAAGGCCTCTTGCACACGACTGTATGCCCCAAGAGACATACGGTCCGTGAGCGGGCCATATGTCCCGTAGTGGCATTGATCGTGCACACGAGAGTACACAGCATCATAGTGTACAATCATCCTGTGCAAGTTGAGCTGCCCGCGGGGATATAGTCTTGCACTAATAGATCATATGAGTGCGGGACAATAGCCCAGTTTGCAGCACAACATAGTCAGCATCATGAAGCTCTGTACTCCCGTACGTACGATCAATGACGATCAGGGACATATGGCCCGCTAACGAACACTATACATCTTTAAGTGCATGTAGTCATGTACAAGAGTCCGAAAGGTGTGGTCCATTATCAAAGCTGGACCAACTTTGAATTTCGACAAGTTAGCCCTGGAGAAATATAGGACCATTAAAACCCTATGGATCTGAATACATGAAGATGGAACCTAGAAATGCTTCTCATTCCAAAACGGATCCGCTAAACGGATGACAAAACGGAAACCAACGTGACAAATGGATCTGCAATACAGACCGATCCGTTCAAACGGATCCATCTGAATGGCTTCCGCTTGGCTCCGTTTAGTCAGTTTATTGACGGATCCGTTTGAAATGCCTTTCAAACGGATCCGTGAAACGCAAGTGTGAAAGTAGCCTTAACAGCAAACTAAACCTTAATATGCATTACTCTGATTCTGCAGTTTACAGAAATACCCCATATGTTGTGGTAAACTGCTCTATGGGCATGTGGCAGTGGTCAGAAGGAAAGGAGCGCCATATGGATTTTGGAGGTAGATTTTGCTAGAATGTTTTTTAGGCACCATTTTGTATTTGAAGAGACCCTGACATACCCCTACAGTGGAAACCATGAAAAAGTGACCCCATTTTGGAAACTACACCCTTCAAAGAATATATTAACAGGGGTACTGAACACTTTTACCCCCTAAGAGTTTTACGGAATTTGGAAACACTTGGATATGAAAATGAAAATTTTCATTTCTTCCAATAAAATGTTGCTTTGGCCCCAAATTTTTCTGTAGAAAAAGCACCCCATAATTTGTTATGCATTTTCTCCTGAATATGGCAACACTCCATATGTGGTGGTAAACTTCTGTGGGGGCACATGGCAGGATTCCGAATGGAAGGAGCACCATATGGCTTTTGCAGCAAAGATTTTGATGGATTGGTTTGTGGGCGCCATTGTTTTTTATTTTTTTTATGATTGTCTTATGTAGAGGCTCATTTTTTGCAGGATGAGGTGACATTTTCATTGGTACCAATTTAGGGTACATAAGACTTTTTGATCGCTTGGTATTACACTTTTTGTCAGGCAAGGTGAAAAAAATGGCTTTTGGCATAGTTTTAAAAAATAAATACATTTTCATTAGTCACCTGAGAGGGCATATCTTGTGATATTTTTATAGAGCAGGTTGTTATGGATACGGCAATACCAAATGTTTCTATTATTTATATTTTTGTTAAGTTTTACACAGTAAATGCATTTTTGAACAGAATTTAATCTTGTTTTTGTGTTGCCATTTTCTGACTGCCGTATTTTTTATTTTTTTGGGGGGGGCGATTGTCTTAGGTAAAATTGTCTAATTTTTTGCGAGATGAGATGACGATTTGATTGGTACCATTTCGGGGTACATAAGACTTTTTGATTGCTTGCTGTTACACTTTTTGTGAGGGAAGGTGACAAAAAATGGCTGTTTTGGAATTGCGTTCACCTGACCTGACAGGGTGGATCATGTGATATTTTTATAGAGTCGGTCAATACGGACACGATACCTAATATGTATACTTTTATTTATTTTTTTCCTATTTTTTTATTACTTAATTATGGGATTATGGGGAAAGAACGCTTATTTTTTACTTGAAACTTATTTTTTTATCATGCAAAACTTTATTTTAACTTTTTTTTAAACTTTTTTTCCCCATGGCTTTTGGGGGTCTGATTTCCTGTACAATACATTACAATACATCTGTATTGTAATGCTTTGGCTGTAAACATATTACTCTGTGTAATACACTTACAGCCTTTCTGCTGTAAGGGGGCTGGATCTCACAGGCTAACAGGGAAGGCAGCATGATCCCTAAGGAAGGCATCAGGCTGCTGTCCCAGCCATTGGGTCCCCATTCCAGCAGCGCAGGGACCCAATGGGGACAGGGGGGGTTAATAGTAAGGGTTAATTCGCTAGCATCTGTGTTTTCACCAATGCAGGCGCATACAGCAGATGTCCGGCTAATCAGAACAACCGGTCCACTGCAGCTGATCGGGTGGGTGCAGCTCCTACACATGCCCATCAGCTCACTGACTACGGCGCTCGTTGGGAAGTCACTTCCCGCATAAAAAATTTACATGTACTGTATGTTGTCTGTTCCATATAAAATGTTTTGTTTTTATTCATTTCTCTTTTCTAGTAATATAGTTTATGTTGAGCTGTTGTCATTTCCAACTTTTTTTTAAAACTATTTGGACAATAGAAAAATATAAAATTAGCATGACCTTTAAAAGTCACAATAAAATAATTTACTTGTTGTGTTGAAGCCATTACATAAGCTCTAAGAAGAAATAATCTAAGCATTACATTTATTAGAATTTAATTTTATTAGCATTTTATGTGCCCTGCTGAAGAAAATTGCGTTAGATTAATGAGTGTGTTTTAATGCAAAGGCCTATTTTATGATCGGTGTGGAGACATAACTTTAAATCAAGGATTAAAATGATATACACAGTTTGTTTTTTATGATCAGCTCAATAAATTTTACGATATGTTCGATGAATGGTAGCTATATATTTTGGCACATTTAGTATTTTGTGACAGATAAAAAGATTAATTAACCTATCTGAATGTTACACTGCATATTCGATGGCTGACTAATTAGATTTAAATCATCAATCCTAAATTGAAAGTTTTAATTTTATTACTCCCTACATGAACTTCATTCACAAGTTCATTTATTGCTTCTTTCTAACAAAAAAAAGAGAAAACAATAAAAACATGTTAAATAAATACACATTAATAAACCACCATAGTATATATCCAATAAATAATACACTGCCTCACAGGGAGAAACAGTTTGAATAAAAGCATTATTTAAAAATATAATTGATAGTGTTCAGAATCCATCAGGCTAAACATATGTATTATTTTTAAGATGTAGAAATATAAAAAATGCTAAAAGTTTTAACGGACAAGAATAGGAGAGGTTATATTTTTCTTGCGGACCATGGAACGGAGCAACGGATGCGGACAGCACACAAAGTGCTGTCCACATCTTTTGCGGCCCCATTGAAGTGAATGGGTCAGCATCCAAGCCGCAAAAACTGCGGTTCAGATGCGGACCAATACAACGGTTGTGTGCATGAGGCCTTAGGAGCATCTTGGAGCTTCCATTTCTTATCTTCCACATACGTTCTTTTATCTATAAACAATACAAAGTGTACTTGATTGTTGTTTATTTAGTAAATTTTTATTTAGAAATTTTCATCTTTCTAATTGTATATATTTTGGGAGGTACGGCCACACAGGTCAGGTTTCTGCATGCAATTTTGGATGCCAGAATCAGTAGTGAATTTAAGAAAGAGAAGTCATATCCGTCCTTTATACTTTCTCTATGATCCATTCCTGATTTTGGCTTCCAAAACTGCATCCAGATACCTGGCAGTGTGGCTGTACCCATAGATTCTTGTACCATGTTGGCCTTTATTCATTGGTAAAAACCAAAGAA
The DNA here is from genome assembly GCF_014858855.1 of Bufo gargarizans. NCBI lineage: Eukaryota > Metazoa > Chordata > Amphibia > Anura > Bufonidae > Bufo > Bufo gargarizans. The sequence goes on along the minus strand of NC_058083.1, from coordinate 282,299,834 downwards.
CGGATCCGTCTGCATTATATTGTAAAAGAAATTCTAAGTGTCAAAGTAGCCTCAGACAGATCCGTCCAGACTTTACATTGAAAGTCAATGGGGGACGGATCCGTTTGAAAATTGAGCCATAGTGTGTCATCTTCAAACGGATCCGTCCCCATTGACTTACATTGTAAGTCTGGACGGATCCGTTTGCCTCCGCACGGCCAGGCAGCAGACACCCAAACTCTGCAAGGAGCGTTCAGGTGTCCGCTTGCTGAGCGGAGGACAGACGGAGCCATACTGATGCATTCTGAGCGGATCCGCATCTACTCAGAATGCATTAGGGTTGGACGGATGCGTTCGGGGCCGCTTTTGAGCCCCTTGAAACGGAGCTCACAAGCAGACACCCGAATTCTAGTGTGAAAGTAGCCTAAGAAAACAATAAAATTATTGTATCAATGTCCAAGTAACATATGTTCATAATTGCACCATGTATTTGCCCAATACACTGATGCAGCAGACTTGACTTTTTTCATTTTTCCACAGTGACAACTTGCTAAATTATTATAATTATTAAGGTAGTTCATCTGCTGTCATATAAAAGTCCACAGATAGAGTGGTATTTTGCAATAGCATGATGTGTTTTATTAAATCAGCTCAGCTCTTCTGCATTAACAAACCCTCTACTGTCCTGAAGACTAAAAAGTGACAAGATGTTCATTATTTTGAGTAACCCATAGGGAGTGTAGAAGGAAGGGAGCACTAATAGCAGGGCAGACGGCCTGTGGAAATGTCTCTGAACACAAAGGCACACGCTTGTACCAGAAATGTATTGATTTCTGTGACATCTACATTTATTATTCACCAAGTAAAACAAGAAAAATGTCAGCCTGTAGAGCAGTAAAATGGCTGAAAGGAGAGTGAGCAGAGTTTTAGTTCTAGGTAATGTTTCATTTATACTTTATGACATAGCGGTACATACTGTATGTATACCGGTAAATATGTGATGTAAAAAAAAAAGGAACATTTTATCAATAATATTTACAATGCCTATGGGTCAGCATCAGTGTGGTTGGGAAGGGGGCGAACTGGCTAATTGCTCAGGGCCATCAACCTTAAAGTGGCACCTGACCAGGGCCATGATGACGGGATACACTTTTAGTTTAGTAAAAAGTAAAAACAAAAACTTTCTACTTGTAACCAATGAGCATTCATTATTATCAGAGTCCTAGGGAGTGGTGAGTATGTCATTGCTAATGCTGCACAGGCTTTAATCACCGCTCCTTGGTCCTCTTCTCCAGGAGCCAGTGCTGCACACAGCAGCATACAGTGTCAGGACGTAGTGCACAAAGGCATGCTGTCAGGCCGAGGTGTGGGAGGGAACACCACACCAAACACAAGAGGGGGGGAAGGTATCTGGCCTAGAAGCTAGGGAGAGGAAAAGGGTCACCACCTAATGAATCCTAACCCTAGCGCTGAATGCTAACCAAATGAATGGACCTCAGTGGTAGGACCGTTCATTCACTGGAACCTAAAGCCTGACTACTCTGTAATGCCCTGAGGTAGTGATAGGGCCCAAAGACGACCCGATCCTTAAGCTGAAGGAACAGGCGTCTTGACTCTGACCAGATTCCAGAAGGCAGGGGGAAACAACACAAAACAAATACAAAGGAATGAGACACTTAACTCCTGAAGTAGAAGAAAGAGCAGGAACACCAGAGGAGACAACGCACACCAGCATTTCCACTTGCAAATGAAGCTATACACCGCAAGGAGTGAAGGGAGTAGCCAGACTTAAATAGTAATGACCACTATGCTGCACCTGACTAGAGATATGGTCATTACCATCAACAACAAAGTGAAAATAAAAGAGGCTGTCAGATGACATCACGTGCAGACAGCCTCTCCGACCTTCTAACACCTAGCCTGGGAGTGACCGTGACACATGCACTATAACCTGTAGCTGAGATGTGAGTATTTTTTTTTTCTGTTCTGAGGTCTGCATTTATGGGACAGTAGGGTGGGAGTTATAGGGGGCTCAGAGTTCTGAATAATTTGGGGATGGATGTGGTGTCTGAATGAATTTAGGGTCAGATTTGGGGTCTGAATTAATTGGGGGTAAGATCTGGTGTCTTTAAGAATTAGGGGGTCTGATCTGTGGTCTGTATGCATTTTGGAGTCTGTACAAATTTGGGTTCTGATTTGAGGTAAGAATTAATTTGTGGCCAGATTTTAAATACAGATAAGTTCCCATTAAATAAATAAAGACCCACTAAATGCAGACCCCCAGGGATGATGGCAGCCTCCTAAATGCAGACCCCCTAAAACAACTAGAAACCCCAGATGAGACCCCAGACACTTAACCTCTCCTTACTTTGTGGAGCTTTGCAGCTCCATTGTCTGGAATGAGGACGTAGACAGATCTGGCCATGGGGCCTTTTCTAGGAGGACCTTTAACACTAACCAGACCTGCAGAAGAGAGAGCATAGCTGGGCTCTTTCCCTCACTTCAGCCATGTCAATCGTGCAGCCCTTCTCCTTGGTTTTTGCTAGTAAGTACATACAGTAGGGGGGCAGGGGAGGGACTGCCTGAGTAGCTTTTTTCATCCATATGTGTATTCAGAGGAAATTTTTTTTACAATGCAGCTGCTGCTGGGGGCCCCGCAGATGCAACACTGCTTAATGTGGTTTATGAATTGAGTTTTTTCATGAACAATGTTAGCTTCTTTAATATAATTGTATTCTATATTTTTTTCAATTTTCAGACTTTTTAGTCTTTGCTCTTATAAAGCATTCTCTGCTGGGCACACAACATTTGGATTTCTGATTGCCTAGGCAGCCACCTTAACTCACTATAAATGTACAATGGTAAGGGTTTGAAGAAAAGACTATCTTTATGGTGAAAGTTCCTCGAGCCATTACAAGATTCTTTAAATACACAAAACTAGTGCAATATATATATATATATATATATATATATATATATATATATTGTGTGTGTGTGTATACACATGGGTGCACCTAGCCATTTTGCTGCCTGAGGCAAACAGTTAAAGGAGTTGTCTGGGTTCAGGGCACGAACCTGGACATAAGCTCCCTTCACTCCTTTAGCATGTAGGATAGGAGCATTGGAGCATTTCCTTGCTCTGATGCTCCCCTTGCCCTCACATAGGGCAAGGCCTCTTTTGTTGTGAGCCGGTGATGTACCGGGCTTCACAACACTATACTAGGCAGGGCCTTCCTCCTAGCAGGGAGCCTGGTGATGTCACCAACTCAAGTGGGCGGTTTATATCGCTGTTTTGTGCAGTTTTCGAGACAAGTATCATTAGTACCCTCCTCTAAAACCGCCCACATTTTACCTTTAACATTTACACTTATTTAACAGAACAGGTAAAAAATGTTACACTATATACACAGCACACACACATACAGACTGGGTACATATTACACACACTACATACACATTGCACACACTAGATACACATTCTGCACACTGCATACACAGTGCACCACACATTACATACAGAGCACATACATATACATACTCACTACATGCTCACATGTATAGTCAAACTAACTACTCTGTACTCTGTATGTAATTCCTTACAGAACATATCACATTTACAACATAAATGCATATAAAATGCAGCTTACTTTTAGGTACTGCTTCCCACATAATACATTACACACACATATAATGCAAGCTTCCATAACTACCTCTGATCACACGTTTTTTAAATATTATAAAACTCTATATAAAAGTACCAGAGTTTATGATCAAACAACAGTCCTATAAAAGTATCTCACTAACATTATCATATGCTGCCATAAACTGGCCACATAATGCAGTGCACCATTCATATAGTTTACATCCCCACCTCATAAATTCAGCAGTTGTGCCTCTTGCTCGGTTCATTGCTAGACCTGCCTGTGACATCACACATTAACTCCTGTTGGTGGGCACCTGAGGGGAAGAGAAAGGCTCTCCAGTTGAGGTTTCTTTTCTGTGTGCAGCGTTTTTTGTCTGTTGCAAAGCATTAGTATTCGGCAGTGCCGGATGCGGAGAACTCCAGCAGGCTGTTCTCTACTGGAACAGCCTGCCAGAGTTCCCTGCTGAAAGGATCACTTCCTTCTCTAAGACCACCTTGGGTTGAGCCCCACTCTGGATCCAGGAGAGATATTTCTCAGCGCTGCATACAAATGACACACACAAGAAGGTAGCTGAGAAATACTCTGGTTTATTGCGCCTGAAGCATCACCTTTGATAGACAGTTAAGACATACGTGGTTAAATCAGAACAAAAGACTCCGTAGCCTCCCTTATCATAAAAACAGGGATGTGGCTGTACACATTAGGACACAGATACGTAACTTATCTAGACAAGATAGATGCTGATACATGCAAAGATGGAGAATCACAGTTTCCCTTCAACCCTCTTTTAGAACCATTAAATTATATGACATGGTTCTTTCCCAGCTTTTCTTTTTCTCTCTCTATACTTAGCAAGGTACTGCTGGTATCCTTCGAGGGAGTGTTCAGCAGTGGTGTGGTCTGTGCTTTTAGAGGAGGGCATCAATGTTTCGAAAAACGACATGTTATTAACTCCTTTGGACAGTATTATGCGGAAACATGGTATAACACAGGAGGACTATGCTCCCTATGGTTATGAATATAACTAAAATTACAATCCCGAGTTGTACTAAAGCTTGCTTCCAGTTAGTGACCCATCCGAAATATTGGTCCCAGGGATTTGAAATACCTGAATTTCTTTTCAGTTCCACTGATAGGTCTTCTAATTTTTGGATTGCAATAGTGACTTTTCCATCGGGACCTGTGTTATTAGGTATAAAGGTGCAACATGAAGCGGGATCTGTGAGTATTTTACACACTCCTCCCTTTTCAGCAAGCATCATGTCCAATACCATTCTATTCTGGAAAGTCATTATAGAGTCTGCCTGTAATTGTTCTCTGGTATAGTTCGCATATCTCTGTTGGTTATAATAGATGTAGTTAATCCAATCTACATTTTTGTTGATAGTGATCATTGGGATTATGGACTCGAAACCCGCTGCTACTTGATCCCTGGCCTTGAACTCATCTGGAACCCCTCTTGGGACCCCTATTGTGTCAATATACACATGTGGATCAAAGCTACCCTTTGGAAGGGAGCAACGGGTGCGTGTGTGGATATAAGTGGGTTCCATTTCTACCTCAGTGAAGATATGGAGGTTCATGATTGCTTTGGTGAGCGCACATTCTCCTTTCCAGGTTCCTTATAACCTCAACCTAATTTTCCCATCTCCACATATCCAGTATATGTCCCCTAATGAGTGTACTTGATGTTGGGTTTTATTAGTATTTATTTTGCTATAAGTATGACAGTATCCTTTACTAAAATTTCCCAAAAATCTTCCTGATTTGTCTCCCTTATAGCATGTGTAATTCCCTGGATATATGTGTATACCCTCTCGAACCCTTGTGATCTTTGTAAGGATAGGGTACTTTGCTTTCCAGTGTCCACAGCTGGAGCTTTTGGAAGTGGTGTTAGTAAAGAGCTCCAGAAAACATTCCTCTACATTAGTAGGGAGATTTAGTGGTACAGTCCCCAAGTGTGGTTTTGCTGCTCCGCAAATATAACAGTTTGATCTGTTCACAGATGCAGCGCTATACTTCATCCACTCTAGCCACAGATTAGTATCAGAGAACCCAGCCTCCATTGCTAGAGTATCCTTGTATGTGGGGTCTGCTACAGCCATCATGTCACTGAAGATTTGTTTGTGAGGTTTCAAAGTGTTAACAGTTTCCTTTGGCTTGCTTTGGGCTTTCAGGTTCTCCCATTCGGCCGACCCATACATATCTTTTATATGTATAGGAGTCAGACGGTTATTGCCATTGCTTCGGAACCACCAACCCAAAATATACTTGCCCTCATCCATTTTGGAGGGGCTCTCAATATTCAAAATTAGAGGTAACCCTGTGCCCTTGGGTTTTGTCAGAGTCATTCTTTTCAGTAAAGACCTTCCCTTTGCATCCTTTCTGTCTACTGCACTTTGTGGTCTATAGCCCCGATTTTCTCCAGTATTCCATCCCACAGATCCCCAATTTTTACAATTCTCCCCCAGTAATCATCAGAAACATATAAAAATCCTTCTCCATATCCTGTATAGTACTAGTCTCTACTGGCTTCCACAAACCCAGTTTGCCATCTCCACTTTTCCTGATCCTTGGGACACCCTTTTATTTGGCAAAAGGTGAATTTAGAGGTGGCAACCTGGGTGTCAGTGGAATTATACCAGAGGGTGTACCGATCGTCTTTTTTTTGTAATAGCTACTTCAGCATAATTGAAAAGTCAGTATAGTCAGTACTGTTACACATTGGAGCGTGCACCATTTCCCAAAACTCGGGGAGGATGTCATGTTCAAGGTCAGGGTTGTCTACCCTCATTGCTACCTCCTTTTCTTGGTCCCTTTTTCCGAGGTCAGGGCTGTCTGCCCCCGTTAGTACCTCAGTATGAGCTTCTTGAGCGTGCTGGTATAGTTTGACTCTCATAGCATGTATCCAGGTCTGGCTACCTTCTGTCAGGATTGCTGTTCTGGTCACTGCTACAACCGTGGTGGGTGGTCCAAACGCGAAGTCGTCTGGTGCTTTTCCATTTTTAAGGGTCTTAATCATCACCTTATCACCGGGTCTATAAGGGTAAGTAGCGTCCTGTGTAAGAGAAGGAGACTTACAAGCAACTTTTTCCTCTATTTTATTCAAAGTGGTAATCAGCTGTCTGACGTACTCATCCCGTATGAGGTCAAGATCCCCTTCCTGAGTTATTAGGGGTTGTTTTATCCATGGGGTGGGAAAAGACCCCCCCATTAGGATTTCAAACGGGGACATTCCTAGTTTCTTGTTAGGGGTCATTCTGATTTCAGCAAGTATTATTGGTAATACCTGTTTCCACCTTTCAAAGGTTCCTCAATTTGTCTTTTATTGTCCTATTCATTCTTTCCACAATGCCTGAGCTTTGTGTGTGGTAGGGTATATGAAATCTCTATTCTATTCTCAAACTCTTAACTAATTCATTATTTACTCTAGATGTGAAAGCTGGTCCCTGATCAAATTCTATTCTCAATGGGAATCCCCAACGTGGGATGATCTCATAGGTGAGTATCTTGGCAACTGTCCTTGCGTCCTCTGCCTTGGTAGGGTATACTTCTGGCCACCTTGAGAACATGTCCACTACTACAAGTGCATACTCCTGTTTACCTTTTGTTCTAGGGATGTGTGTGAAGTCTACCTGCAGGTGTGTGAAAGGTGTGGTGGGGTAGTCTAGATGTTGGTGTGTCAGGTGTACATTGTTATTTGGATTATTCCTCAGACATGTAATGCATCTTTTCATATAATCCTTGACCATTTCGTCAGCATTAGTAATATAAAAATTTTGCTTCAGTAGTGTGCACATGGTTTGTATACTGTTGCGTCCTTCACCATGAAAGTGTGCAATAAAAAGGGGTGCACTGTGACGGGGAATGCATGGCCTCCCCTCTTTACAGATTAATCCGGATTTCGTATTCTTCTGTAATACTGGATAACACCAATCCTCCAACTCTGCCAGCGGAGCAGAGCTTTGGAGGTCCATTACCATCTGTAACTCCTCAAGGGAAGGTGGCGGTAGGAGGGACAGTTGGAGGGTGGCTGGAGTCTGGAGGGCCGCATTCTTAGCTTCTGTATCTGCAAGTGTGTTACCTTTGGAAACATGATCCTTGCCCCCAGTGTGTGCCTTGCAATGTACTATGGTCAATTCTGAAGGTAGTTGGATGGCCTCAATCAATTCAGTGATTAGTTGTGAGTGTGAGATATGCTTGCCATCTGCTGCTGTGTATCCTCTTCGTTGCCAGATGACCCCATGATCCCATACTACCCCGTGGGCATATCTACTGTCCGTGTATATTGTGACAGGTCTATCTTTGTGTAATTGGCAGGCACGGGTAAGGGCAATCAGTTCTGCTGCTTGTGCGGACTGATAGGGGATGGTTTTGCCCCCAGTACAATATCAGGTAGCATTACAATGGCATACCCTGCATGAAAGGTATTGTCATTAGGTCTGCTGCAAGATCCATCAACAAAAATTTCAGGTGGTCCTGATATTGGTACGGATGAGAGATCTAACCTAGGTGAGGTCTCATAAGTAATGGAGTGAGTGCAGTCATGAGGTTCGGGTAATTGATCCTGTTCACTTTTGAGACCTAGGAGAACATTGAGAATGGGCGCGGGTCCTGCAGTCTGGGCTGCATAATGTATTTCAAGTGAAGGGTTACTGAGAAGCAGGATCTCATATCCTGATAACCGCTGAGCAGTCATGTGTTGGGTGTGTACACCTTTGAGGAGGCCCAAAACATCATGAGTTGTGTGTAATACGGTGTGGTGACCAAGGGTCAAAGTGGTAGCCATTTCTACAACCATTGCACACGCTGCCAGTGACCGAAGGCATGCCGGCATTCCTTGTACGTAGACAGGCATCACCTTTGAGAAAAAAGCACATGGGCGCAGCTTACCTCCGTGGTACTGGGTCAGAACCCCCGCCATGGTTTTACAGTTATTTCGTGCAAAGACATGGAATGACAGTTTGTAGTCAGGGAGGCCTAGACCAGGACTTGACATTAAAGAACATTTCAAGTAATCAAATGCATTCAACATTTCAGTGGACCATCTTACAAGATCTGACATTTCACAATGTGTGGCTTGCCTTAAAATATTCTCATAGTAGGAGCAGTCAGGGATCCATTGTCTGCAGTAACCAATCATACCAAGGAAGGATAGCAGTTCCTTCTTGGTCTGTGGGGAGACCAGGCCCCCTACAGACTGGATTCTTCCTGGACTGATTCTCCTTTCCCCCTGTGTGAGGACAAAGCCCAAATATTCAACTTGTTTTTCACACCATTGCATTTTCTTTAGTGACACTTTGTGCCCACATAACAACAACTATTGTAGTAAAGACAATCCATCTGCTCTGTTGGCCTCCTCTGACATACTACATAGTAACAAATCATCCACGTATTGCAGGAGGACGGAACCTTGGAGGGGTGCCATGGTTTTAAAGTGGCTTGGAGGACAATGCTGTACACAACAGGTGAATCAGCATACCCCTGGGGCATTCTGCACCAGGTCAGCTGCCGCCCCTCAAAGGAAAAAGCAAAAAGTAGTCTGGTTTGCTTATCAACAGGAATGGAGAAGAAGGCATTTTTCAGGTCAATCACACTAAAAAAGGCAGAGTCTGCAGGTATGGACGAGAGGAGCTGTGTTATGTCTGGTACTATTGGTGCAATAGGTACAATGAGGTTATTAATGGCCCTAAGGTCCTGCACAAACCTGACAGTTCCATCTGTTTTGGCCACAGGGTTAATGGGGGTGCAGTATGGGGATACTGTCTCCTCCAATATGCCCTTTTTTAGGAACTGTTCCACCATTGGTTTAATACCTTCCAGTTTCTCTTTGGACAACGGGTATTGTTTCTGATAGACTGGGGCTGCTCCTATCTTTAGAGTAGCCTGATATGGCGTACAGTCAATGAAACCAGTATCATAGTCACCTTGTGACCAGAGTTGTGGGTCTAACCGTGTCAATTCTGTGGGCGTGTTTGTAAGGCTCAACAAAAAATTAGATTTGGTGATTGGTATCATATCTGACCGGACGTGTAAGCCCTTCTGCGAAGCGAATACCTTGAGATGAAGTTTGCAAAACAAGTCACGTCCCAGAAGGCTCACAGGGCAGTCAGGTATAATGTGAAAGGCATGTTCAGTGATATAATCTCCATCTGGTGTTTGTAATGGTAAAGGATCTGTTTGGTAGGTTTTGGTGAGTATCCCATTTATACCCATTGAAGGATTGGACTTTCTGAGGGGCCCCTTACAGAGATCCCTACACAGAACACTTGTGGCAGCACCGCTATCTACCATAAACCCAACTTTTTGGCCCCCCACACTGAGGATTGGGTGATTCTTTCCAATGGTTCGTGATCTGTGTAAAAGTGGGAATACCGTCCTCCGAGCAACATCAATATTGCTGTTGTCGGTTCCACTCAATGGGGAACCTGGGCCCTTGAGGGCCTTGACTCTGGGTCTGGTTGGTTTTATTCTGTGGTGTTGGTTGGGACGGCCCTTGGGGCGATTTTACTCTTCTAGAATATGGGCATTGACGAGCCCAGTGCCCTTCCTGTCCACAATTATAGCAACTGTTTCTATCATTCCTGGGGGGGGGGTTACCCTGTTGTTGTTGGGGCTGATTTTGTTGTGGAGGCTTATTCTGTGTTTTCTGCCACTGTGAGGAATTATTCCTCCTTCTATTTGTGTTTCTCGCTCCCTGAAAATTATGTGTAATGATTTTCTTTACTTTAAAACACCCTGCTGCTTCCTTTTCATATAGATGTCTCTCAAAGTCTGCAATGTTATCTGATGTCCATTTTGTTTGACTGTGAGAATGAGACCGGGGAGGAGATTATTGATAAACGTAGAAATGAGCAAACTGTCATTGTTTACCAATTGGAGGCCGGCCTCTTGGGTCCAGCAGTCCTTGAACCTCTTCCAAAAATCAGGCACAGTCTCATTTACCTTTTGTTTGCATGCTACAGCTATTGGGAGGGATGATCTTTGTTTAAACACCTCCAACATGTGTTGACTTAGTTCAGTCCACCTAGCCTCTCTTCCTGCCTATGTATTGAGAGCATATGTAGGGGCAGTGGCATATGTGAAACTAGTGTTAGCCATTACTTTGGCAAAATGTCAGATTCAATACTGATCTCATCTCCAGTACTCTCACCCAGTCCCAAAGGTGGTGCAGGAAGGCTATTACTGTTCAGTGCTGGTATCCTGTCACTATTTATTTAACATTCTGGCAACAGAAGCATCACAGGTAAAGCATCACAGACTACCTTGATCCTTGACCTTACTTTTTCAATTATGGTTTATGCTTATGGTATTTTACTAGTGGTATGCTATAGTGAGACAAGGAATAGAGAGGGAAAATACTTCAATGGCATAACCATGTCCAGAGCAGGTGCTGCTTTTACTAGGGAAACACTATGGAGAATTGCTCATAGGTGGAGTCTCACACCATCTTTTCTGCATGTCTGTAAAAGTAATTTAGCAATTTGGGAGAGCAGAAAAGTAGCCCTAATAGTTCACCTGCTGGTTACCAAATAGTGGTGCTACTGTATACTGGAGAGAAAAGACACAGGAGACAGACATGGATTTCTCCTGCCTTAGTACAGTTCTTTACTTGTAGGCCAGAAATCCAGCTTTATTTATACTTTTAGTTATTCAAACTAGTATAAACTACAGTAATAGTTATAGCGTATGAATGCATATCTGGTAAGCATGGTGGCGCAGTGGCTAGCACTGGTGCCTTGCAGTTCTGGGGTCCCAGGCTCGAATACGACCATGGAGAACATCTGCATTGAGTTTGTATGTTCTCCCTGTGTTTGCTTGGGTTTCCTCCCACACTCCAAATACATACTGGTAGGAAACTTAGATTGTGAGCTCTTTGGGGACAACTTGATGCTAATATCTGTAAAGCCTGCAGAATATAGGATCTGGCAGAGTGAGCTTATCTAACCTTTGGGAGCTGGATTTTATTACCCACAGTTAAAGGGGTTCTGCACTTTGTTTTAACTGATGATCTATCCTCTGGATAGATTATCAGCATCTGATTGGTGGGGGTCCCGGCTGTCCTTCAGATCTTTCTTCGATTAAAGGGGTTCTGCACATTGTTTTAACTTATGATCTATCAGCATCTGATCGGCGGGGGTCCGACACCCAGGACCCCCGCCAATCAGCTGTTTGAGAAGGCAGCGGCGCTCCAGCAGCGCAGCGGCCTTCTCACTGTTTACCGCTGGCCGAGTGACATCACGACTTGTATCAACTGGCCAGGGCAGGGCTAAGCTCCATTCAAGGGAGCGGAGCTTAGCCGCGCCCAGGCCAGTGATAATAGTCGTGACATAACTGGGCCTGCTGTAAACAGTGAGAAGTTTGGCTAACCAGCGCCGCTGCCTTCTCAAACAGCTGATCGGCGGGGGTCCCAGGTGTCGGACCCCCGCCGATCAGATGCTGATGATCTATCCAGAGCATAGATCATAAGTTAAAACAAAGTGCAGAACCCTTTTAATCGAAGAAACATCTGAAGAATGTACCATAACCTCTTAGTTACTCTCACAATCTCCTCTTTTGTTTCTTTCTTTGACTCTGAACAGACACCTTGTCTCCCTCAGCCTTACAGAGAGTACCTTCCATCCCAGGTGATCCTAATGCATCCCCCCTGTTGGCTGCAGGAGGGATGTGACCCGATACTTGCGCTACAGTATGTAATTAGTTTTCAGTCTCTAAGCTAGTTCCTGGAATTTTAGTCCATATGATGCTTGATTAACTTAGTGTCCCAGTGTTCCCCAAGCACATCGCTCAGCTACCCTGTCAGGGGCAACATCAGATTCCCTAGGAGGATGAGGATGGCACAGGTTTTGGGTTCAGCTCTTTATTGCAATGACTGGCTTGGATCCAAGTCTCCTCTTTCCTTCAAGTTTGACTGATGTAGAAGTGGTTAGCCAAACTTCATAGAGCCATAAAATCTTGGCTCAAGGCTCCTTCTGATGTGTCTCTATCATCTATTAGGATCAAGGGGTGTGTTCCCTCTTTTGAGTCAGGGTCTGGAATGGAAGAGTAGACAAGTTTATGCGCCCTCCCTAACTCCTTTTGCAAGCTTTCTAAAAAGTCTGTCAAGTCTCCTGTTTTGGGTGGCCCTCCAAATAATACTTCATAAGGACTAAGACCTGTTTGGATTCACTCTTACACTATACATGGCAATTGGGAGACATTCAGTCCATGGTTTATGGATTTCCTCCTGCATCTTCTGGATCTTCAATTCCAGGGTGTCATTAAATAATTGCCACTGCTTTGTGGGAGATAAGGGACATGAAATACCTGCTCTTAAGTTAACATCATTTCCTTTATTATCTCTCCAGTGAAATAGGTTTCCTTGTCACTTTTTATGGTCTCCGGTAAACCAAATCTGCAAATCACTTCACTAATCATCTTCTTTGATGTGTTTTTAGCTGTGGGAGCTGACACCAGCAAGGCCTCTGGCCAGTGGCGTAACTAGAACTGACTGGGCCCCACACCAAATTATTGAATGGGCCCCCCCCCCCTCATGGGCAACTTCTTCAAACCCCCCCCCCCCACCTCGCCCTATGCAAGCCCCAGTCCTGCAGCTAGTCAAAATCACTCATTCAGACCAGGCCCGGCTGCGACTTCATCCGTTTCCAACACATATACTGCATATCATGTCACTGTATATAATACTATTGTGGGGGCCCTTTTACAATTTAGTCCTCATCTCAGGTGGGCCCCTTTTGAGTTCAGGCCCCACAGTAGCTGCGTCCCCTGCTTCCACTATAGGTACGCTCCTGCCTACAATGCCAATAAAAGGTCTGTTACCATAACTACAAGAAAAAATGCAAAAAAAAGTACTCAAAACAAATATAAATAGGGAGAGTTTACATTTCCGTTTTTCTGATGTGGCAAATGGATCCTGTTGCATCCGTTATGCGCATTTGGCATCCGTTTGAGCCATTTCTGAGATCTGTTCTATCAGACAGAAAAAAGTACTGCGTACAGGAGTTTTCTTTCTGTCTAAAAAACGGATCTCAGGTAGAAATGGCTCAAACGGATGCCAAATGTGCATAACGGATGCAACAGGATCCATTTGTTTACAGGATCCTTTTTTCTGTTCTTCTGACGGATCAAAAGAACCGAAAATGAAATGGAGATGTGAACTCTTGCTTACTTGAATACACAGAATAAAATAGCATAACCAATTTCAAGCAAGTACAGGAATAGCATCCACTGGGCAGTGTATTTCCCCTATGCATCCTCAGTATGGGGCTGACTGTATAAATACACACAGACATTCAGTATATAGTCTTAGGCCTGTTTCTATTTCACAAATGCATTGAAAATTCCACAAAATGCCTTCACTGGTGAGATAACTAGGTTCTGTTATATATATATATATATATATATATATATACAGTATAATAGATAGGAGATAGATGATCACACACACACCTTTCACATACACTTGCCTTTTAGGCAGGCTAGATGGATTTGTCAGGCTGTGGAGGATCCAGAAGAGTTTCTAACCCCCCCCCCCCCCCCCCCCCCGAGCACATGGCTAGGTGTCTCCTCCTCCCCCCACTCTGTCCCGACACTGACAGCAGAGCAAAGAGCACTACTGCCCTGCCGTAATATGACAGTAAGTGAAGAGGAGCAAAATTGAAAACTGAGGGGGGGGGGGGGTTCTTAAGGAAGCTCCAGAGAGATTTTTTAAGGTAGCAGCTGCTGACAAGAGCTGCTGTTATCGTCAGTGCGGCCCTCCACTATACGCTGCCTGCTGTCTGTGAGGCCAGAAGTTTACATCATAGTACATGCAACCCTGCCCTGCTGACACCCCTGCTACTGCTCCCGGGCCCCTTCTAAGCTCAGGGCCCCGAAGCAGCTGCTTCCCCTGCTTCCCTAATAGTTACGCCCCTGCCTCTGGCCATCCTGAAAACAATTCAATGCAGACCAGCACATAATCATACAAAGCTACCTTTGGCAGCCGTATGTAGTCGATCTGCAGTTTCTAAAACAGGTATTCTGGCCTTGGTGCACTCTTCATAGGTACTTTAGTTGTTTTTCCTTGGGTTGTGTCTGGCGCAGATCATACAACCCGCAACAAACCTTGCTGCTGCATTATTTAATCTAAAGACAAATCAATATCTACTCACCAGGCTGCACATTGCTTCTTTCAAGCTGTGGGTTTTTCCATGTGTCAGTTGGGCCATCATTGGGTACAGTGTCCTAGGGATACAGGTCTTACCATTTCTCACCCACAGGCCTTTGACTGGTTCTGCTCCTTTGAGTTGCCAGGCCATCTTCTCCATGCTGGCTTGGTTATACATCTGCATCAGCACTTTCTGATCCACCACCCCAGTCTCTGGCAGTTAAGCAACCACACCGGTGAGACCAAGTGCTGTCTGCTTTGCTCTGCGGTTGCCAAAAACCCGCAGAGTAGCTTCCTTGGCATGTTCCTGCACTCTCAGGACTGCTACCTGTTGTGGCTGGATCAGAGCCTTCATCATCTCCTCCAAAGACTCCTTGTTTTTTATTGGTTTAGCTGAGGACCCAATGAAATGGCTACTTCGCCAAATAGGCCCATAATCGTGGGATATACCAAATGCATACCTTGAGTCACTGTAGTTGATGTCCGTCTTATCGTTTGCCAGGTTACATGCTTCTGTGAGTGCCTTCAACTCCAAATCCTGTGCTGAACACGAGGGTGGTAGTGGTTGTTGGATAATTACCTCATGTGCGGTTTCCACTGTATAACCTGTACAATAAGATTCTTCATGGCAGTATCTGCAGCCATCTACAAAAAAACTCAAGATCTGGGTTAGAAATTAGCACCTAAGTTACTGTATCTCAGCCTTTAAAGAAAGAATGTCACCAAAAATCCCTTCTGTCAGCCAATATCAGACAGCAACACATTTCCTTTTTTTTGCAATGTTTTTTCTGATTACAGATCTTTTCACTCTATTTCCTGATCATGACCATGGGGGGCTGCCATCCCGCTGAGCAGCTTCCAACAGCATCGAGAGCATAAAAAAAATTGCTTCACAACAGCCCCATAGGCAACAGACACAACAGTTAGTAGGGGACCCCTTTGCGTGTACGGGAAAGGTCTCCAGGCATGCTACTTGATCTGTGCAGAGGTCAGGATTGAGCTGATAAGCTGTGATATCACCCATTGTTAATGGGTCCACCTCTGTATTATCTGTATACAGTGGTAATATAATGAGGCTGTAATGTTAACAAGATAACTGCAGTAAAGTGATCTATACAGACCAGGAAGCGGCGCCCATCACTAGGACCAGTGGCTAGTGAGAAAACTGCAAGATTTCATGGCCCTTTTTCAAATATACAATAGATAGTGACATGGAAAAAAAAATAAAAAATCACAAAAAATTCTCCAAAAATGTGTCCACCAAAAAAAAATGATTTAAAGAATAGGTCATCCTCTGATGACACATTTCCCCTAAGTTCTTGGTTCATTAAGGACAAACAATCATGGGGTTCTGGTTCTCCATCGCTCTCCCCTCTTTTTGAAGCATGCGGAAGCAGTCTAGCAGGATTCAGCACTGTGGACCTCTGAATAGTTAGTGAGGGAGGGGTAACAAGGCTGCCTCATACTTTGTCAGTCTGGCAGCTGACATGCATCATATTGGGGCTACATCCCTGTAATTCTGACTATGTCTGACAATTTCGGACCAGCCTCTTCCCTTTTCTGTGCTGCCCACCTCCTCACATAGTCTAATCTATTGATTTACATTCTTTTCTTCCACTCAGTCTAAGAGCTGTCATTCATTTGGAGCTCTCTTCATGGCTTCAAATTCAAACACCCATCTTTAGTTCTGCGCACCCTCTACAGTCTTCACTGCCCCCTTTCCACACTGTCTCTGGACTACTTCAGTCTCCCTAAACTTTGGGGGAGGGTGCCTGAAAGAATCTTATCCGTCTCTCTATGCACCGTGATTCCTTTCTGTGTCCCCGAAGACAGACGTCTGGAGAACGTGTCAATGACAGATGCAGAATTATGTCAGAAACAGTTCTATTTATTGTTGTCGTACAGGGCCTTTTATACTTTCAAACATACATACAAGAATAGCTTGAGTTCTTATTACATTAACAGCAGTACCTTATAGAGAAAGAAAGGCATCTCTCATTATAATAATGCTGACTAGAAACTTTCCTTATAAAGACAGAAGGTAATTGTATACATAGTCACCCTTCAATATGATGTCACCCAACCTCTTGTCCTTCATACAGATCACACAGCTAATTCTGTTTAACCCTTCAATCCCCTCTTTAGTCATAAATATGACTTATCTTTTCTCTCTCATAGAGAGGTAAGTAGCATATGCTTGACCAGGATCTGTGAGTTTTGGACACATTGCACAAAACATCTGTATGAGGGAAGGGATACATTGGATGCAACATCATATAACAATCAAGGAAGCAATAATAATTATAATACTGATCAATAATGTTCTAAACCAGCTCAAATCCAGCAGCCAGCTCAATAACCAGTCCCACCAAGAGGATGAATCAACATCTTTCCTGATATCATTAGCAATTTCATGTAACCCTTGAATATGGGACTGGATTGATCTGGAATGATCAGATAAATTAAAACAACACATTCCTTTAAAATCTTGACATCCTATATTATGCTTCAGTAACAGATAATCTACAGCAAATCTAGTTTCTAGCACTGCTCCTCTTATACCTTGTATATCTAAAAGCATGTCTGATAAGGCGATAGAGGTATGATTCAGGGATTTTGCTAAGTCACATGCAATAGAATTTATAGTACGAGAATTATATATAGCCAGTCCAGGCACTCCTAATATAGAGGCGCCCAAACTTATATATTCTGTACGGCTGAGAAGGGGTAAAGTAGAGTCACAATCTGCTGATAAAGTCTTGGTAACCGATCTTTAAGCTCTCCTGATAGGGGGTTGACTGGGAAGAGCCAAAGTCAGCCGGGATAACGCACAGGGACCTCCAATAACATTAGCAGGAATGTAATTGTGGGTGCTGTTACCGCAAGACAAAAACCATCCTTTAGGGAGCATGATATTATAGATAAAACTAGGAATCACAATGGTCTTATTGCAACTCATGGAATTATCCAGGGAGCTAGCAAGTCTACTATTCTTTTTACAGGTGTCGTTAATATAATCATATACACTATTCTTAGGTAATCCACTTTTTATGCCTCTATTATCACAATACAAAGTCATATCCTGGGAAAAAGTAAAACAAGTTTCTGCTGCAGTCACCGTTAATAGTTGTTATTCTAATATTATCCCTGCTATTTCCTGATTTCTGACATTCCCCACAGAAGTCATACAAGGGAATAAAGGATTGTGTATTGTTAGCCTTCGACCAGACTTCAAGGAGGGAGTCATCGGGTGTAGGCACAGCAATAACACATGTTTGTATAAGATCCCGTGGGCTCTGTAAGTCTTTAAGGCACAATGAACTAACATTTAGGGCATTTGCCATCCTGACTATACTATTCTGTTCAGAATAAAAGGGGACGGGAGCAAAGGAATCCTGCTCCTGAGCTCTTTTATATACTGGCTGATTATTTGGTGCATCGCAGAAGAAACTCATCTCCTCTGGGTGATAAATACATGTAGTAATAAGCCAGACTAATAATTATCAGCAGACAAACAAATCTCCTAGAATATTATCTCCCAGAATATTGTGGGGTCATCATCTTCAGCCTGTGGCAAGGCACTTTTCAGGGAAACTTCTTCTGAGCTCCCCTCTTTGTTCAGGGAATTCACACCTGCTTCACCCTCTTTGTCTTTGTCCGTCACCGGAGAAGAAGCCTCAGGAACCCTTTTCACTCTGCTAGCGTGAATCCAGATTGGAGCCTCTTCTGTGAGAATCGCTGTTCTGGTGACTGCTACCACTCGGGTGGGTGGTCCAAACAGGAACTCAGTCTGTTTTCGTCCTTTTGCCAGTCTCTGGACTATCACCACATCTCCTGGTTGGAAAGGATGCGTAGGTTCCTGTGGAGAGAAAGGAGAGGCACGAGCAATATCTTGTTCAATTTGATCTAAAGTTTCTATAAGTTTCCTCACATACTCTGCTTGTACCACTTCTAGATCCCCTTTTTCTATCACAGGGGCCTTTGACCCCAAGGGGTGGGGAAGGTCTTTCCATTAGGACCTCAAATGGTGAGTACCCAGTATCCTTGTTAGGCTGCATCCTAATCTCTGAGACATATAATACTCCGCTAAACATAAGATTGTACCTTTGATCTAAGACCTGGTATAAAGAATCTATCTGAATGAGGTCAGTGGTTGCCTGTGCTCCCCTATGGCCAAGACCATGATACTGTTCAATTAAAATCGGGGCGCTTGCAACTGGGATACATGGATTCCCCTCTTTGCAGAGAAGACCCGTATTAGGGTCTTGTACTGCACCCACTGACTGTCATGCCAGTTTGTCGCTAGTGATAGCCAAATCCGGGAGGCTGAGCAATAGATTGTCAGTAAGGGTAATGTCTGGAACAAGGGAAGGCCTTTGAACTGTTGCTGCCGTCCTAATATCAGCCTCCTTTGCTGCCTGATCAGCTAGGGCATTCCCTTTAGCTACGTGTGTTTGTAGTCCAATATGTGCCTTACAATGGATAACAGCTACTTTGCTAGGTAATTGGATGGTGGCCAGGAGATCATGGACCAGGGTGGAATGTGAGATTTGTTTCCTATCTGCAGCTATGAAGCCTCTCCTCTGCCAGATCACCCCATGATCATGGACAATCCCAAAGGCATACTTGGAATCGGTGTACACATTAACATCATTCCCCTCAAAGAGACAACAAGCCCTAGTGATGGCAATCAGTTCAGCAGCTTGGGCCGATTGAAAAGGAATAGGATTCGATTCCAGTATAACATCAGGGAGCTGAACCACAGCGTATCCGGCATGATAAGTGTTGTCATTAGGGCGGGAACAGGATCCATCCACAAATACATCAGGAGCCCCTTCAATGGGTGTGGACTGTAAGTCGGGCCTAGGTGAGGTATGTTCATGTATGAGTTCAGTACATGCATGGGGAGGAGGCAAATCATCCTGCTCTCCCTTGTAGCCAAGCAGGGCATTCAGGATAGCCATTGGACCGAACGTGGGTGCCGAGTACTTGATATGAAGTTGAGGATTAGATGGCAACAAAACTTCATATCCGCTCAGTCTTTGTGCTGACATATGTTGCGTATGTATGTTCCTCAACAGGGCTTGAACATTGTGTGAGGTATGCAGAGTAGTGGGATGACCCAGGGTGATAGGCGTGGCCATCTCAGCAACCATAGCACAGGCTGCCAAACTCCTGAGACACGCAGGCATGCCCTGAACCTGTACGGGAACCACTTTTGAGAAAAAAGCAACAGGGCAGTATTTACCTCCATGATCCTGCGCCAGGACTCCTGCCATGGTTTTACAATTGTCCCTGGCAAATAAGTGAAACATCACGCCATAGTCGGGTAGGCCCAAACTAGGACTAGAAACCATTGCACATTTCAAATGACCAAAAGCTTGTAACATGTCATCAGACCATTTAATGGAGTCAGGCATCTCAGTATTAGTGGCTTGTCTCAGAATATTATTAGGAACAATCAGCAATCCATTGGCGGCAGTAACCAATCATGCCAAGAAAGGTCAACATGTCCTTCTTGGTTTGTGGGCGGGGCAGACCCAGTATGGCAGTAATTCTGGCATGGCTTATTCTCCTTTCACCTTGACTGAGAACAAAGTCCAAATACTCAACCCTTTCCATACACCATTGTAATGTGTCACATAACCACAGTAGTAAACTAACACAGTCTGCCTGGGCGGCCTCCCGAGTAGAACTACATATGAGGAGATCGTCCACATATTGTAGAAGGACAGAACCATGAGGGGCAGTCCAAGGGCGCAGTGTAATTTGGAGGACAATGGAGTAGACTATTGGGGAGTCCACATAACCCTGAGGCATTCTAAAAGCAAAAAGTGGCCGTGTCTCCTTGTCAACTGGGACAGAAAAAAATGCATTCATCAAATCAATAACAGAGAAAAACCTCTGCCTGGGCAGGAATAGCTGATAGCAGAGATGGTACGTCTGGAACCACTGGGGCTATGGGTATGATCTGTGCGTTTACCGCTCTAAGATCCTGGACAAACCTAAAGGTATTATCTGCCTTTCTTACTAGATTGATAGGTGTATTATAGGGGGAAATGATTTCCTCAATGACCCCTGCCTCTAGGAATTCCATCAACATAGACTCAATCCCCTGTTCTTTTTCTGGGGAAAGGGGGTATTGTTTAATGTAAACAGGTGCAGCGCTGGGCTGAAGCATTGCCTTATATGGTGTACAGGAGATAAGGCCAACATCTTGGTCAGTATGTGCCCAAACCTCAGGAGGTACTGTATCAAGTAACAGATCCTGAGGTTGGCATTCCAAATATAAAAAACAATTATCCTTTGGAACATAAATGGGCATAACTGAGGATGTGACATGTAGGTGTCCCGTCCTGCTAATCCCCAACTGCAACTGTAACAGAACAAACAAATCTCTCCCTAATAAATTCACAGGACAATTTGGAATGATCCTAAAACTGTGTGTGAACATGGACTGGCGCTGGTATGGATGTTGGATCGAGAGGGGAGGAGTTTTATAAGATCTGGTTAGTATCCCATTAATTCCCACAGAGGGCTCAGCATCCTCTCTTGGACCACTATAATAATCCTCACATATAGTACTACTAGTAGCACCAGAATCCACAAGAAAAGGGAGAGGTCGTCCCTCTATGGTTAACACAATCAGTGGTGATTCCTTATAGTGGTTTGTGATGAGAGTGAATGCTGGGACACAGTCCCCCGGGCATCCTCATTGTGATGTCTGCCGCCCCCAGGCTACGGGAAAACGAGGGGTATTATTCTGGGGCTGCGGCAGTGATGGGGGAAGATCACGGATCTGAGCTTGTGGGTAAGGATGGGTGCCTTGAGCATGGGTATCAAATGGGGCAGGTTGCCTGAGTGGGTAAGGACATTGACTGATCCAGTGGTCAGTCTGACCACAATTAAAGCAACCTGCAGGACGATGTCTATTATTCCCTCCTCTCCCAGAGCATGGCCCTCCACGTCTTCTGCCCCTTCCCCTATTGTGCTGATTTGAGGGACAATTCCTATCTTGAGTTTGGTAATGGGCCTCTGTAGGTCTTACTATTTCAAAACAACCCGCCGTTTCCTTTTCCAGTAATTTATTGTGGAATTGAACCTTATTAAGACTAGGCCATTCGGAGACCATCTGTTTAACAGGAAGCTGGAGATGTGGCTGCAGATTGGTAAGGAAAGTCTGAATGAGCATAGAATGCATATGATCCTGAATACTCATTCCTGCCTCCAGGGCCCAAACCTCATTGAACCTCTTCCAAAAGGCTATAACAGACTCTCCTGATTTTTGTCTACAGGCTACAGCAGTCGGCAGCGAGGACCTAGTCTGAAAACATCTCTCCATTTCACGCTGTATTTCCTCCCACATTGTATCTATGCCTGTCTCAGTATTTAATTTATAATTACCAGCCGGCGTATTCGGGGGCTCTATAGTGCTTATAGAGGGGACTTTACTCCAATCCCAGGGTGAATTATGTCCGACTATCCCATCTATTATAAGGCGCATATCCTCCTGTGTCAGACATCTCCCTTTACAAGCTCTCCTTAAATAATGAAACGTCCCAGATGAAGATGAAGAGGGTTCAGGGCAGTGTTTAACAATCTTATTAATATCATCTATGTCAATAGCTTTTCTCAACAAAGTGTCCCCTACAGTCATAAAAGGGAACTGTTCCTCAAGGTCACTGTCCGTATCAGGAAGAGGTATATGTTCAGGCTTGGGAAAATACTTTTGTGATCTAAGGCGCATGTGAGCTATGACATCTCTAGTGTTAGAAATGTGTGAATTGTAGTCTACATGTTCTCGTATTTCCAGGACAACAACTGGTCCATCCCAAACTGTCAGAAACTGCATTTTTAGCTCAGGAGCCCTCCCCCCCCCTCCCTTCACTGCTGTCACTCGAAGCCTCGTGTATGTAATGGACATGAGGAGAAGGGGGGCAGGGAGCTGCGGGCAGCGTCTGAACTATCTCCCAACAGATGCTTTGAAGAAGAAGTGTGTACTGTAAAAGGACTCTGGAGTGTCAGCTCTTCTCCTCCTATCTTTTTCCCGTTTGAGACAATTTAATCATGTCTGGGCCTCAAAGTACTTTTAAATCTAAGTCACCTGTTAGAAGGGACGGATATATCTGTGGGATATTTCCTAAATTGGGAGGAAGGGCTTCTAGAGTGAACTCCTTGTCAATTCTTTATCTAACTCATGTTTCTTTTATATATATCCCTCCTGGTTCCCTGCCTACTGCTTGTGAACCTTTATTTGGTCTATCATACCATTACGGTGCTTAAGTAAGGCAATTTTTCCTACTGGACTTCATACACTGCAGGTCCCACTGGAGGTCTGGACCATAATATGGGTAAGCTTCAGTGTCACTCAAACATAATCCTGATCACCATATCCATATGGAAGACGTCATTAGCCTCTTCCCGAGGGAACGAATTCATACTCCTCATTCACTCTGTCCATACTGCCAGAGTATCAACCCAGGGAGCAACGAAACAACAATCAGTCCCACAGACCCAGGCTACATAATCCCTACATGTTTCACCTACATTCGGAGGGGGTGGAGAGACCTTTCCTTGCTGTGCACCCATGTCATATAACTTAATTAAGATGGAGGCAGAGCAAAATTGACCCCAGGGCTAGCCGTACAGAATCTATGCACAACGTCCTGCACAATTGTCAGTTAGTATAATCCCTTAAAATAGGAACTTGCGTTCACCAGTTGCTGGGTTAAAAGGTCATCCAGGACACACACAATAAAGTAAGTACAGTGGTCACAGTTTCAATTGCTGCTTACCTTCAGCATAAAAAACTACTTAATGCTTTATAACATTAGAACATAACAGAAAGCATAAGAAAGCGACAGAAAAGAAGCAACAGACAAGGGGTGACAAAAGAAATCAAGGTGCAGACACTATATGAAGTCTTCCCAAAAGACTACCTCTGGTATATCCTTCCCGAAAAGATATAACTATATAAAATACTTCCCTAAAGTATCTGTGTGACCTGGCCAGGAGTCTTTTTCAGTCTATCTTCCCTAAAGACAGACACCATCTTTTTTCATTCTATCTTCCCTAAAGACAGATTTCTAATATTCTATCTTCTCTAAAGACAGATCCTAATATTCTATCTGCTCTAAAGACAGATCCTAATATTCTATCTTCTCTAAAGACAGATCCTAATATTCTATCTTCTCTAAAGACAGATCCTAATATTCTATCTTCTCTAAAGACAGATTCTAATATTCTACCTTCCCCAAAGTAGATTCTACCTTCCCTAAAGATAGCTTGTCTATTTCTTTCAGAGTGTCTAAAGCGGATTCAAAATAGAAGTAACAGAAAATTTTACGGAAAGCATCGGAATGTCCCCAGTCTTTAGACAGGAATGTTCCGTTACTTACCGAATTCCTGCATTTCTATTACACGGACGAGCTCCCAACTGAAAGAATGTTATCCGTCTCTCTATGCACCGTGATTCCTTTCTGTGTCCCCGAAGACAGACGTCTGGAGAACGTGTCAATGACAGATGCAGAATTATGTCAGAAACAGTTCTATTTATTGTTGTCGTACAGGGCCTTTTATACTTTCAAACATACATACAAGAATAGCTTGAGTTCTTATTACATTAACAGCAGTACCTTATAGAGAAAGAAAGGCATCTCTCATTATAATAATGCTGACTAGAAACTTTCCTTATAAAGACAGAAGGTAATTGTATACATAGTCACCCTTCAATATGATGTCACCCAACCTCTTGTCCTTCATACAGATCACACAGCTAATTCTGTTTAACCCTTCAGTGCCCGCCTGGGCTTCTTTGGACTGTCTGGTTCCCATTGAGCTCCCTGGAGAGTTGATCAGACTCCCCTCCTTGCCCTGGATTCACCTGGTGGTGGGTTACACTTGTGACATTGTAGGTAAACAGAACTTTAGTTTTTTCCTCTTCTTTAAAAAAAAAAAAAATTCTAAATTCAGGATTGCAATAAGAATGTATGTTCTTTGTAACACTGATATTCACTCCTTTATCTTCAAGTTCTAAACATGTTTTGTTCTGATGAAGAATTTTAAAGCATGTTTTACATACAGCTAACCACCCATCCTTACATGATTATTAACTGATTGTCTTATATATGGGATGTCACAATCACTTAAGACTTCACAGATATTGGTCAGTAAAATGATAGTGTCCATTCTTGACCATGTGTTTGAATTAATTTACTGATTCATAAACTAATTGCTAGAATTAAGGGCTTTTTTCCCACTAAATACACAGGATTAGTGATACATTTCACAAATATTTGCTTGTTTCCACCTGCTGAGACTTCCCCTTCTAGGGCCCCCATCAATCAATAGAACAGTTGTAATGATTCCTTTATTAAATTAGTCTGCATGAAGTGGGAGTGGAGCATGTAGCAGTCCATAAACGCTGAAAGAGATCTATGGAAACAGCCCAGAGGAGCCAAGAAGCTTTTTTTTCACCAAAAATATCCTGCAAATACAATCTATGTACCGTAATGGTGTGTGCTACTTATGTTAAACAGTGTTGATTGACTGATGTATCCAATGATATTACTCATTACCTCTGAGTTTTATCCATTTTTGGATCTGGGTTTATTTTTAAAGCAGGCTCTAAATGAGCTGATTTTGAATCAGTATGCATTCCATAGAAATTCAGTAAAACATACAGTTAGGTCCATATATATTTGGACAGAGACAACATTTTTCAAATTTTTGTTTTGTACATTACCACAATGGATTTTGAACAAAACAATTCAGATACAGTTTACGTTCAGACTTTCAGCTTTAATTCAGTGGGTTGAACAAAGTGATTTAGAACCTACAAACAACTACCAGACCGCTTATGAATTAATGTCATTTTATTACATGATTACAAACGACTACCTCACAAACATGATTAAAAGAACATGGGTGCAGGGAAAAAGCGACGTCATCTGGGGGATAAACACAGCAGACACTACGTTCATAAATCAATCCATATACATAAACATGATTAACAATAAAGTGCAAGTGCAAGAAGCATGTTCGTTACAATCAAAAGGACACTGAACCGTTACCCATGCTGTGCTCCCTCCACCTTCGTCTTGGGGTGGCATCATCACTGGGGGGACACAGATTAAATGCAACCAGCCAACCAATCACCATGAAATAAAATAATTATCTTAGTCTGTGTAACCTGTGTGTCTTTGGAAATGAGATGTGGCCGCGCCAAATGGCGTTCGGAAATCATGTGATCTGCATTGTAACACATGATCGCCGCTGCAATCACGTGATGATGATGTCAGCGCAGAATCGCGTCACAGAGTATCGCGAGACTATGCTTCCAACATCGATTGGAACATTGTGCATGTCAGACCTAATAGTCGTTGTAGTCACTGCATATTCTATATGGAATGGGAAACAGAATCATGGGAAAAAATAATAAAGGGAGTGAGAATGAATGTGAATGAAATATTAATACTGGTGAGAAAAGAGAGAAGAGAGAAGGGTGGCCATCCAAGATGGAACAGAATAGAAAACAGAATTTTATAGAAAGGAGTATGCGACAATTCATAAATTAGATGCATGATTGTGTACAGGATATATAAGGCCTCATTCACATCACCGTTTCTCCTTTCCGTTCTCCGGCTCCGTTGACCCCATTATAGTCTATGGGGTCTTTAGGCCCTGTTACGCTCAGTTAGGTCTCAGTTATCTGCAGAATCGATCCTTTCCGTTCTCCTGCTCCTCAACAGAGCCGGAGAACAGAAAGGAGAAACGGTGATGTGAACGAAGCCTAAATTATATATCAAATATATCTACTCTATACAATCATAAGTGCTATATCACCCAATATAAAACATGATTGTAAACATCATAAATATTTAACACATAATATATAAAAATATATAAAAAATTAAATAAATAATGCAAAAAATAATAATATTAACCATAATGTAAAAAATATAAAAAGTGAAAATGTGATACATAATATTCAGTGCAATGTGTACCAAATGGTGATGGAAAAGTTAATAAATAATGTGAAACATGAATTAATGAATAATAAAATAATACTACTTAACTAGTGTAAAAATGTGACTAAAATGTGATTACAAATTCTTATGACTAAGTGACCATGCACAAGTGTCACACATAGGTCAACTATGTGACCATACAACCAGGTACCTATTGTGTAATCCCATAAAGCCCTATATACGACCCATGTGTGTCAGTGTCTAAATATATATGGACCTAACTGTATATTAACTTCCTATGTGTGACTGTAATGAAGATAGATGTAAGTGAGTATACTATTAGAGTGAAAGGATACATTTATTGGGAAAACTGTACAATAGGGCCCATAAATTTCCGATTGGTGATAAATCTGCCGATTGGGCGGGCCAATGAAGTGTTGCAATCTGGTGAAGATAATCCTGGGAAACCCTAGCTCAGTTTGAGTTAGCATTATCTGGCTGAAAAATGCCTGTTGGAAGCCCTGCCACGAGAAGCAACACATGTGACCTCACATCACTGCTCCTGCCTATCCTGGGGAAAGTACAGACAGGTGTATGAACAAAGACACCTGAGGCTCTGCTGATACAGTGAAGGGGATGTGCCTCCTTAGTGCAGATCCACAAGGGTGCCCCACTTACACTGGGGAATTTGTATACACCTTCTCAGTGGAATATACAGACATGTACGGCGCTGGTGCGATGTGTAAAAATGACGCCTGCTCGCACGTGCAGAGGGCGTCATGGCCGACAGATCTCTGCTGTTTCATACAGCAGAGACCTGCGGCTAATTACTGTGACCGCCAATAATGACGATAGGAATAATTAAATGCTTTAGATGCCGTGATCAAGTGAGATCACGGCACCTAAATGCACAAAAACATGGAAGCTCACGCCTCCGTGCTTCCTACCGATGCCCCGTGTGTCCAATCCGGGCATAGGCAGGTGCGCTGAATACTGTAAGCCTTAGGCCTCATTCTGACGGCCGTATGCTGTCCGCAAAAGTTCGGATCTGTTTTTTTGCGGACAGTTCAGCATGTCCTTAAAAAACGGATAGCATTCAGTATTTTTGCGGACCCATAGACTTCAATGGGGCCATGTTCTGATTTTCATGGACATGTATAAGACATGTTTAATTTGTTTTGCGGAACCGTGGAATAGAAAAGGGCCCCATAGAAGTGAATGGGTCAGCATCTAATCCGCAAAAAAACTGATCCACTTTTTTGCCCTTACTGATGAGGCTAACAGTATTAAAGCTGCAACTCTTATTTTGGCCACCAGATGGCAGGCAAGGATAAGAAATGAGCAAAAGTAAGCAAAATAAGCTAATAAAATTTTTCTGATAGACCAAAATAAAAAAATAAATAAAAAAATGTAGTAAGATCATATATGAGGCACATAATGATCGCAAAAAAATAAAAAAAATGTTAAAAAATATGTGATCGATTAGCCATTTTTTCATTGCTTCTCTTACCCAAAAAATGTAATTAAATGTGATAAATAAAGTCACGCATATTCCAAAATGGTATCATTCAAAAGTACAGATTGTTCTGCAAAAAATAAGCCCCATAACAGCTCAGTAGACATAAGTATAAAAAAGTTATGGGGGTCAGAATTCTCAAAGATTAAATTAATTTTTTAACTATTTAGGCATAAAGAATCTATACATATGAGGTATTGTTGTAATCATACTGACCCATAGAATGAAGAGCATGTATCAGTTTTGCTGTAAACAAAACGCCGTTGGAACAAAACCTGTAAAACGGTGGAGGGATTGCGTTTTTTTTTCCAATTCCCACTACATTTTATGCCATAATTAATGGTGGCATTAGAAAGTACAACTTGTACCTCAAAAAATAGGCCCTCATACAGCGAAGTGACCGGAAATATAAAAAAGTTATGGCTCACGGAGAAAGTAGGGAAGAAAAATGAAAACGCAAAAAAAGAAAAAACCTCCAGTAGCCAAAGGGTTAAACTTATTTGTTCTGGATGTAACACTCAAGCTTACCTGTGTCTCTGCTGAACTAAATTCATAGACCCCGATGGTGCTTTAAGTTCATTAAATGCGGGACACCTTGTGTTATATACAGAATAATAACATTTGAAAACAAGTACAACACACCTATTTGTCATCCATTGGGTTAACCATAGTGGTCAATGCAAAGAACCTGCTGCAAATTAGCAACCTCTCACTTGTTTCCTGCAGATTGAAATCTATGTAGACGGGTTTTCGTGCAGAATCTAAGCAAAAATCCAACCCTTGGAAACATACCTTAATGTTTATGTATGCAAAATATAATTTTTATTATCATCATTATTATAACTATTATTATTGAAATATTAATCAAAGCATTATTATTCTGTTTGTCACAACCACAATACATATGGTTAAAAGTCGTCACTTCACATTTAGTATGTGTCATTGTAATTACTCTCTTTCTCCTCTTCTGCAATTGCCTCCTAATGTCCATAATTGCTAAGGATATAAAGTTTTAAGACTGTAAAGGGATTTAACATTTTATGAATACTAATAGTATAAGCACAGTTATGAATAAAATAATTATATAAATTAGAAGGCAAAAATAACCATATTGGTTTGAATTATATTTTAACACATAGAATGCAATTGCATTAAATGGGGTTTCTGCTTAAACAGATCCCACTATGATTCAAAGATTGTGTATTAGATTGCAACCTTGCTCTTGGGACTCCTTGAAGTGCATTTTAGAGTCATTAAGGATATTGCTGAAATCATTAAATTAAATTGCAAATGATATTTTCATAGTCTTTTTTTAATGCAGCCAAATTAAAGTGAAATTGGATTGCATAAATCCTAAACTGGAATTTCGCTGAATATACAGCAAATCGTATCTGATTGTACAGTTTGATATTAATACGTTATATAAAATGAATCTTGTGTATCTTTATGTTTCGAAGGTTCAGCAAGGTAAATGCCTGTTTGCTCTATACATATTGATGTTCTAGTGCTGAAATCGCAACTACATGCAAATCAACAGCAGAGGTCACTAGATATCCACTATTCTGAGGCTCTGCTCAGGCGTTCAAGAAAAATGTTGCATTACAGAAAAGTTAATGAAAATTTCCAATATCTAAATGAATCAGCCGCATTCACAAATGATGTCTTGTTATTTGCTTCAAACTAAAGTTTTGCTTATTATTGGGAATATAGGTCATCACTTTCCAACAAACAAATGTATTTCTCAACTAGTGATTAACAGTCCAGAATTTATGGATGAGCACAGGTTGAATAAAGACTGGCTCAGTCATTAAAACTAATTTACCTAATCTCATGCAGTGATGTAAATAGGCCCTCTCAGGGTACCTGATGGCAGGTTTGAGAAATGCTCAATTAGAATATCATTATTTGGGTCCAAAGAGCTTATGTAACCCAACCAAATAAACAAAATACTTTTCCAAAACTCTACATGACTCGTTCTGAGAGCTCTTTCATAGGCGCAGCTAATAATTCTAAAAATTGCTTTTGCTATGAGGATAACACCCGCTTCATTTCAGCAGTCATTTGACACACTTTTATATTTGATTTTATTTTATTTTTCCTTTAATTTATTTGACTCATTTATTTCTATTACCCAGAACTAGTTTCTGGATTTGCATTTTACTGATATGCTGACTACTTTTTGTGCATTATTTCGCTCCACTGTGGCCTTATTTGCACAGCAGAGGACTGGTAAATTAATGTTTCTGGTATGCTAATGGATTGAATATGTTTCTATCAAGCTACATATTGTGCTAGGCAATCTCTAGGAGCAGCTTTGTCTACGCAGCATTGCTAAGGCACGGGAGCAGTGCTGTATGAAAAGTTGCCCAGAAGAGATAATATAACAATACATACCTTGATGAAACTATAGGAAAGCATTTTTTTAAAACTGAAGAAAGGGACTAGGCAAAAGTTATTTCACTGAAGTTTGAGTTTCAGTTCACTTGCCAGACCTTTTTTGTGCGCCTCTGTAGTATCCAAAAATGAAATTTTTGGACAGGAAAGTAAAATGTATAAATATCATAAATTACCAGTTCTAAAAATCTGTATATAATTCTTTTATGTCAAACTACAAAACAATAGACAAACATTATTATAGGTATTCCACAGCATTAGAAACATTTACATTTTTGTGATCTTTATGCTTAAAGGTATTATAATAATACCTTTAAGGAATACATCATAATCGGTTTATAATAAAAAATTTTTTTTTAGAAAATTGGATTTTACAATAATACATATAGGTCAGATACAGATATATGAGTTTAACATGCCTGTGTTGTATATATGATCACAATGATTAGAGATGATTTAGATATGTTGCTAATTTTTTAAAATAATTAAAAATTAAGAATGATGTTCAGTTATTATTAGTGTAGGGCTTTATCATTATGAAATAACAGTGAGATAATTGTGTAAGCTTATTTTTTTTTTATCTGGTCTCATTTATACTTTTGATATGCCCTAACATTTATATACCCTATGTCAGTTCTCATAGACATATATAGTTATAAATGAAATGTTTAAAATTCACAAAATTGAATATTTGCTAAATCTATATTACTACTTGAAAATTTAGAAAAATACTAAATCAGTGGTTAAGGAACACCTGATTAAATAGAATTAAAATGATCAATGATAAATTTGTTTCCATATATAACTTCATGTAATTGAAGTATGTCCACAGCTGATGGGTGTACAAAAGAAAATGTCCATCTAAATGAAAAGAAAAAGTTAACTACTTGGAAAGTGAAAGAACAATAAAATAGTATTTAGGAGTATAAGAGTGCTATATGCCCTGTGCTTTCCATCATTACCTGGCAACAGAATCAAAAACTCCTTAAACACATTCTGTTAATCATGTTATATTAGTCTGATCTGTCTACCTTAATCTGGAAAGAAATGAATGGTGTTGGTCCAACCAGCATTGACTATGGTGTAGAAGCCTTTCACAGTCAGAGATAAATAAAAAAAAGACTGAAGGTAGTTTGACAGTGGATCGTATAGTAAAGTTGCTAGAAAATAGCTTCTTTCATCTTTTAGTGTACTTTGATATTCCATGAAAATCCAATCAAAAGGGCCATTTAAGATAACAATCAGATTGCAGCAGATTTACTATGTCTTCTCCAGAGGAGCGCTTGTGAATAGAGGAAAGTTATGCAGAGTGGGGACAGTAAAGCTTCAGGCTAAGAAGAGAGATTAGTTATGTGGTGGAGGCACTAATGGAATAGCTAGATGCTGGATGCGGCTTATTTTTACCCATTCATACTGTGAGCACATACTGCTTTTATTAGAAAATCCCATAGAGGTACAAACTAAATTAAAGATTAGTGATAAACGAATATCGTCTGGGACGTTTTGCGAATGCGAACGCGCGTTTGCAATCAAATGTTCTTGAACTGCGCGTTCGCGGTGGGCCCCATTGACTTTAATGGCTGGCGAACCTTAAAAACCTTCAGGTCATATTTGCAGCCACCAAATACTTATTAGAAGTGCACAAATTGTCCCAACATGGACAGTGACATACCAGAGGGGGATCATTGGCAAAAATTCTCACAAAAAAAATATATATTTTAATCAGGGGCCATATTTATGGGTCTTAAAGGGAAACTCAAAAATGTACCCTGCTGGAGTCTAGAAAATTTGTATTTTAGGCCACAGGAGTACAAGCCACAAAAATTCATTTGACAGAAAAGAACTTGTGATTATGTGGCTGGAGGTACATTAAAATTTGACTGTAGGCCAGTACAGGCCCCAAAAATGTGGCATTCACCAGACAGAAAAGACCTTGTGGCTGGAGGTACATTAGGCGGTCACTGGATACAAAATGTACTGCAGACCAGTACAAATAGATGTCAAATACATCTTTTTAAAAGAACTAAAAATATAAAATTGGATTACACAATCCCCCCTCTTGAATAAACCCCAAATGATAATAGGTTAAATTCGATTACATGTGGTCATCACAGGTGTTGAATTCCTCCAAGATCCATGCCTCATTCATTTTTAGAAATATGAGGTAGTCTACACTGTCGTGAGCTAGCCGAGTGCTCTTATCGGTTACAATCCCCCCTGCTGCGCTGAACGTCCTTTCAGACAGGACACTCGACGAGGGGCAAGCCAAGACTTCCATGGCAAATTGTGCCAGCTCTGGCCACAGGTCAAGCCTGCACACTCAGTAGTCCAGGGGTTCCTCACTTCTCAGAGCGTCCACATCGGCCGTTAACCCAATGTAGTTGGACACCTGTCTGTCTAGGCGTTTCCCTGAGGTTGGATCCGCAGGGTGACTGTCGATGGCTTGGCTTCAAGAATGATCTTATATCTGAAGTGACCAGCAAATCTTCAAACCTCCCTCTTCTTGCAGGCGCTGTAAGATTGGTACCCGCACCTGTTTTGCTGCGGGAGGAAATTACTTGGCCAGCAACCGCAGCAGCAGAATGTAGCATCTCTCGCAGCAAGGCCTGGAAATGCTGCATTCTGACAGCCCTCTGTGATGGTGGTAATATGTCCGCCATTTTGTGTTTGTACTGGGGGTCTAAGTACGTTGCCACCCAGTATTGGTCCTTGCCCTATATGCTTTTTAGACGGGGGTCCCTCTTCAAGCACTGTAACATGAAGGCACCCATTCCATTTGCACTAAATTGAAAGCGGTGGAGGACTCTGGCTCCTGCTCATCACCCAGGAGAATGTCATCCTCAGTCTCCTCCCCCTATCCACTGACAACACCAGGGATCCCTAAAAAAGTTTAAAGTCCCCCTCAAAGCCTGCTAATCTTGCTTCTCCTCCTCCCCCCCCCCCCCAGCCACCATCCTCCTCTAACTCTTCTTCAGACTTCTGTTGACTTGTCTCTGATGGAGTAGCCCCCCTGGGAATTCATTCAGCATTGCAACTTCTTCATCTTCCAGCTCCTGCTCCTCGGCGGCTTGATCAATGACACGATGCAATGCACGCTCCAGAAAAAAGGTGTAAGGTACAATGTCACTGATGGTGCCCTGACTGTGATTGACCAGTTTGATGATCTCATCAAATGGCCGCAGAAGTCTGCATGCGTCACGCATGAGCAGCCACTGGCGTGGTGAAAAAAAACCAAGCTCCCCAGAACATGTCCTGCTGCAGAGTTCGTACAGGTAGTCGTTAACGGCACGTTGCTGCTGGAGCAGCCTATCAAGCATATACAAGGTGGAGTTCCAGCGCGTCGGGCTGTCACAAATCAGTCGTCAGACAGGCAGGTGGTGTCACCGGTAAACGTCAGCAAGGCGAGCCATGGCCGTGTAAGATCTTCTAAAATGGCCAGAGATTTTCCTGGCCTGCCGCCTGGACCCCGGGGTATTTGGCAATGAATCGCTGCAATACTAAGTTCAGGACATGTGCCATGCATGGAACGTGTGTCATTTTGCCCTGTTTCAGCGCTCTCAGCAGATTGGCACCATTGTCGCACAACACTTTAACAACTGTCAAATTGAGCGGGGTTAGCCACTGATCGGCCTGTGACTGCAGAGCTGAAAGCAGTACAGGACCATGGTGGCTCTTGGCTTCCAGGCACAACAGCCGCAGCACAGCATGGCAACGTCTCACCTGGCACGTCGAATAGGTTCTGGGGAGCATGAGGGGTGGAAAAGGAGGAGTCAGCCGAGGAGGAGACGGAGGATGGAGTAGGAGGAGAATAAAAAGAGGCAGGCCTGCATGCAATCCGTGGCGGTAACACCAAATCTACACGGGTGCCACGGGTTACATGCTCTATCACGATCAATGGCTGAACACTCTCCCTGGTCAACCAAGTCCGCTGCCTTGGATTGACCTTGGATTCTGCCCTCTCCTTCCAACCACACATCCAAGCCCTTTCCACCACTTGCTTCCTCTAACTCAAAAACATCTCCCACATCCGCACTTTCCTTAACTTTAAATCTGCGAAAATGCTTGTACATGCCCTCATCATCTCCCGCCTAGACTACTGCAACATTCTCCTCTGTGGCCTTACATCTAGCACTCTCGCACCCCTCCAATCTATCCTCAACTCTGCTGCCCGACTAATCCACCTC
Organism: Bufo gargarizans; assembly: GCF_014858855.1. NCBI lineage: Eukaryota > Metazoa > Chordata > Amphibia > Anura > Bufonidae > Bufo > Bufo gargarizans. Next base: position 282,265,002 of record NC_058083.1, on the reverse strand, counting down.
TCACCCTGTTAATCCTCTGCCTCTCCCCTCTGCTAATCCCTTCACTGGCTCCCCATTGCCCAGCAAATTCAGTTCAAAATACTAACAAATACATACAAGGCCGTCCACAACCTGTCCCCTCGCTACATCTCTGAGCTACTTTTCCGATACATCCCCACACTCAATTTCCGATCCTCACAAGACCTTCTTCTCTCCTCTTCTCTTATCACCTCTTCCCACAATTGCCTCCAAGATTTCTCCCGTGCATCCCCCACACTCTGGAACTCACTACCCCCAACATATCAGACTCTCACCTACAGTGGAATACTTCAAAAGTAACCTAAAAACCCACCTCTTCAGACAAGCCTACAACCAGTGACCCTGCTGCCTTTATACCGCCATGCCAAGCTTCACCCTCACCTACTGTGTCCTTCTCCCATACCATGTAGATTGTAATCCCTCACAGGCAGGACCCTCTCTCCTTCTGTACCAATGTGTAACTCGTCTTGTTTATGCTTAGTGCAGAGCTATGGAATGAATGGCGCTTTAATAATAAAAAAATAAAAAAATAAATAAATAAAAAATTACATATATATATATATATATATATATATATATAACACTAGGAAAAGGGAGAAGTTCAGAATTAAACTGTATACTATATATTTCATATGTCAAGTTTTGTGTAGTAGTGTAGTATTGCTTTAATCCAGTGGAACATCCTTACAAAACTGTATGCCATTGTTTACGTTGCCGAAATTACCCATAATGAACAGTCGTGTCAGGGTCAGAGTGATCACAATGGCACAGCAATTGTGCAGACACGATCAACAGTGCCTGTGTGGCTGTCATTAAAGTTTCAATATTGAGGTTTTTTTTATGCAGCTTTGGAAACCAAAGCCAGGATTGCATCATAAATGGAGGACAATAACAAAAGAAAGACTGAGTCTTCTCTTATTTTCAAATAAACTCTTTTCTTTGGCTTTAATCCATTAAAGACCACCGTGGTACATGTACAGCAGAAGTGGTGTTTTTAATATGGAGCCCACTTGTGAGCACAGTGGGCACCTTAGCCGCCAGATTTCTGCTGGTTAAGCAGACCCCCAGGACTAATGTCTGTGATTGGCAATTACAGACATTTTTAACTCCTCAGATCAATTGTAACCGCTGTGCTCCCGAGGCCTCAAAGGCTTTCCTTGCAAAGATCAGGTAAGATGTGGTAGGCTGAAGAATACCAGGCTGCCAGAACAGTAGTCCTTCAGGTGGCAGGGCTTCATACATTGAATCTTCCGTACACTGCAAAAACTGTTAAATCACTACAGTCTGTTGGACAAGTGATCAAACAATTTCTTTTTAAAGTCAGGGTGACTTAAAAAAGTAAAACATTTTTAAAAACTATAAAAGTTCAAATCACCCCCTTTCCCGATAATTAAAATAAAAATAAACAATAAAATTCCTGAATTCAATAAAACTAAGCATCATAGGCAATTCCGCACCCTAAACAATTAAAATACACAGTCAAAAATTTTTGTCACTTGACCTCCCCCAAAAAATTTAATAAGTAGTTATAAAAAAGTCATACATGCTCCAAAATTGCATCAATAAAAACTACAGATTGTATCCCCAAAATTGAGCCCTCATGCAGCTCCATAGACATTAGTATAAAAAAAAAAGTTATGAGGGTCAGAATATGGTAATGAAAAGAAGAAAATAATGTTTTCCAAAGTTTCTTTCAGTATTAAACATATAAAACTATATATATATATATATATATATATATATATATATATATATATATATATATATTATTGAAACTGTACTGAACTAGACAATGAAGGTACCAGGTCAGTTTTACCACATATGGAATGCTGTAAAAATCAAGCCCATAAAACTGACAGAATGTTTTCTTTCCAATTCCATAACTTTTTTCCAGCTTCCCATTACACTGTATACAATATTAAATGGTGCCATTACCAAGTACAACTTATCCCACAAAAAAACAGACCTCATACGGCTATGCGAACAGAGAAAAGAAAGTTATGGCTCCAGGAAAACAAATGATAGCTCCAGGAAAGGGTTAAATGCACAATTATTTTTTACTGCTTATTGCTGGATCTAAAGAAAGCAAACAAAAGGAAGGCCTCTCACTCTTGTCAACTCTAGTATTGTGGTTACTTTTAGTCTAGATTCACACATAGTGATCTTTTATGTCACTGCAGCCAGATGTTACTGTGAAAGTGTAAAGAAATGATTGAAAAGTCTACATCTACTCTACAGTATTTTTCACAGTGCATTACGCTCTGGATACAGTTTTTCCCATATATTTCTCTATAGGACATGAAAGCACCAAAAAATATTTGACAAATTAAACAAAATATAAAATGGCACCAGAAAAATTTGTAGAAAATGCAATTAAAACCTCTTGAATCTGTTTTCACTAATAGTTAACAATGCTAAAAAAAATATTGTGTCTGAAGGGGTCCCCTAAGTAAGGCACCAGGGCTGTACAGTTAAAGTGGTTATCCCACAAAAAAGATTTATCACCTAGAAACGGGATAGGTGATAAATGTTGGATTGTGGAGGTTTAGGAATCTGTAAATGGAGTGGTAGTGTGCATGTCGTCCACCATGCTATTCATGTGCAGCAATCCATTGAACTGTACACCTATTTCAATAAATTACAGTTCAAAATAAAAGACTGAAAGTTGAAGTTCTCTTTTTGGACTTTTTCTAATAAATAAAAACAAATACATAAACAAAATTAAGTTGCAAAAGTAGAAAAATATATTTTTAAGGAGAGTTTTTTTACATAGATATCACAAAAATGCATACACTTGTTTGGTAAATCTGTAGCTACAATAGTCTGTACAATAATATAAATACTGGTAAGGGCGCAGTTACATCACCATTTTGTTTTCCGTTCTTCTGATCCATCAGAACAACAGAAAAAATAAATAATTTTTTTTATACATATATATATATATATATATATATATATATATTTGTGTAAGGCGCTTACGGTAGTACAGTGAAGAACCCTAGGAAATCAGGGAATAAGCGTAGTCGGTTGTGGTGTGCCGAAACCGAGGATGAGGTAGGCCTGAGAAAGAAGAGGGCCCACCCAAGGAAAGAGGCATGGAAGAAATGAGTTGAAAATGAGTGGTGTGGTGGGAGGGTCAAGCTCAGACCTCGGACGGTGCAGGAGCCAGGTAGAGGGGTGCCCTAAATAGGCTGGAGGCGGACCTCAGCCCCTCCCACAAATCCAGGCAAAATGCCTTCACACTTGACTGAGAGGAGATCTAATGACTGAGAGGAGATCTAATTAATATGTATAAATATATCAGGGCTCAGTACAGAGATCTATCCCGTCATCTATTTATTCCCAGGACGGTGACTGTGACGAGGGGACATCCTCTGCGTCTGGAGGAAAGAAGGTTTGTACACAAACATAGAAGAGGATTCTTTACGGTAAGAGCAGTGAGACTATGGAACTCTCTGCCTGAGGAGGTGGTGATGGTGAGTACAATAAAGGAATTCAAGAGGGGCCTGGATGTATTTCTGTAGTGTAATAATATTACAGGCTATAGCTACTAGAGAGATATCGTTGATCCAGGGATTTATTCTGATTGCCTGATTGGAGTCGGGAAGGAATTTTTATTCCCCTAAAGTGAGGAAAATTGGCTTCTACCTCACAGTGAAGAACCCTAGGAAATCAGGGAATAAGCGTAGTCGGTTGTGGTGTGCCGAAACCGAGGATGAGGTAGGCCTGAGAAAGAAGAGGGCAAAAATGAAATAACCAGTTTATTGTAGCCAAATATACATGAATAGCTCAACCCGACATGTTTTGGAAAGCATCTCTTCACTCCCGAGTCGGATTGGGGATGTAACGCGAGTAAGCGGATGACTTCCAGCGCCCCAATTTCTTGATGACATGAGCAGGGATGTTGGCACTGGAGGCTGAGGACGCGGCTCCAATGCGAAAGGAGTGCCCTGAGTAGTTGGCTGCGTTGAGGCCCAGTTGTGTGAGGGATGACCTGACATGGGCCATGAAGGTGGTGGTGGTGAGTACCGAACCATGTAGTTGAAGTAACGGTTGAGAGGGTAGAAACTTGTGACGTTGTCTGTAAGCATCCAGAATCCTTACAGGACACCATCTGTTGTGCGTGGGGTAATATGAAATGTTGACGGGTAAGTGCTGACTACTCTTGGAGTGAGGTAAGGTCAGGATGTAATGATCCATGTGTTATGCCAAGTGGGAGACAAGAAGACAAGGTGTGGCTTGGGTCGTGGAGGTTGTAGTGAATTCCCCGGGCCTCAGGAAACCGTAGAAGGCCAAGTAAATTGCTGTTTTGATGATGGAGTTGGTATCTGCCTCAGAAGGCTTGGCGTCTAGTAGGTCGGATAATGCCTTGAAAATATGATTGTTAATGGGTAGCCTCTGGGCTGGACGTGCGGGTTCCGCTTTCTAAATACCTCTGAGTATGGTTTTGATTTGGTGAGAGGCCATGAAACTGATGTTGTTAGGGTGTAAGATTAGCCTGTGGTGTAGAATGCCAGTGAGATGGAGTATGATGGCGTTGTATGACATTTGAGTTTAAGGTGGCAAAAAGAAGCAAACCCCAGAAGAGAAGCCATGACAAAAGGGGGGCGTGATGTTATGTTCCAGGAGGAATCTGACAACCTAGAAAATAAAAGTCAGAGAAAACGATAACGTGAGAGAGACTCTAATGGCGCAAGCCATGCGTGCGAGTCACCACAAGATAATTGTATTGCAAGCCACTGATGACCGAGTCATGCGAGCGGGTCTGAAGGCAGAAAAGACATGGAACCTACTGGTTGCGGGACCACGCAGCCGGCCTCGACTGGCGGAGTTGTGTGTGTAGAATTGAATGGGGAAGCGATACGTGAGAGACTCTAATGGCGGAGCCATGCGTGAGAGACTCTAATGGCGGAGCCATATGTGTAAAATTGACACGGAGAAGCCATGCGTGAGAGACTTTAAGGCGGAGCCATGCGTGAGACTCTAAAGGCGGAGCCATATGTGTAAAATTCACCCGGAGAAGCCATGCGTGAGAGACTCTAACGGTGGAGCCATGTGTGAGAGACTCTAATGGCGGGGGCCATATGTGTAAAATTAACACGGAGAAGCCATGCGTGAGAGACTCTAATGGCGGAGCCATGCGTGAGAGACTCTAATGGCGGGGTCATGTGTGTGAAATTAATACGGAGAAGCCATGTGTGAGAGACTCTAATGGCGGAGCCATGCGTGAGAGACTCTAATGGCGGGGTCATGTGTGTGAAATTAACACGGAGAAGCCATGCGTGAGAGACTCTAATGGCGGAGCCATGCGTGAGAGACTCTAATGGCGGGGTCATGTGTGTGAAATTAATACGGAGAAGCCATGCGTGAGAGACTCTAATGGCGGAGCCATGCGTGAGAGACTCTAATGGCGGGGTCATGTGTGTGAAATTAACACGGAGAAGCCATGCATGAGAGACTCTGATGGCGGAGCCATGCGTGAGAGACTCTAATGGCGGAGCCATATGTGTAACCCTAGAACGGAGAAGCCATGCGTGAGAGGCTCTAATGGCAAGGCCGTGCGTGAGAGATTCTACTGGCGAAGTCATGTGTGTGACACTAACCGGAGAAGCCATGCGTGAGACTAATGGCAGAGTCATATGTGTAAACTAACACGGCAAAGTAATGCGTGAGAGACTCTAATGGCGGAGTTATATGTGTGACACTGAAACGGAGAAGCCATGTGTGAGAGATTCTACTGGCAAAGTCAAATGCGTGACACTAACGGAGAAGCCATGCGTGAGACTAATGACGGAGTCCTGTGTGTAACACTAAAACGGGGAAGCGATGCGTGAGAGACTCTAATGGCGGAGTCATATGTGAGAGACTCTAATGGCAGAGTTATTGTGTGAAACTAAAACGGCAAAGTGATGCGTGAGAGTCTCTAATGGCGGAGTTGTGTGTGTGAAAGTAAAACGGCGAAGTAACGCGTGAGAGACTCTAATGGCGGAGTTATGCGTGTAAACTAACCGGCGAAGTAATGCGTGAGAGTCTGTAATGGCGGAGTAATGTGTGTAAAACTAAAACTGCGAAGTAATGCGTGAGAGTCTGTAATGGCGGAGTGATGTGTGTAAAACTAAAAACGGCGAAGTAATGCGTGAGGGACTCTAATGGCGGAGTTATGTGAAACACTGAAACGGAGAAGCCATGTGTGAGAGACTCTAATGGCAGAGTTGTATGTGAAACACTAAAATGGAGAAAGCCATGCGTGAGAGACTCTAATGGCGGAGCCATGCGTGAGAGACTCAAATAGCGGAGTCGTATGTATACAACTGAACGGAGCAACCATGTGTGCGAGACTAATAGTGGGGTCGTGGGTGCGTACTAAACCGGAGAAGACACGTGTGGTAGACCAATGGCGGAGTTCAGTGTGTAAAACTAAAACGGAGAAGCCATGCGTGGGAGACTAATGGCAGATGAAATTATTATTATTATTATTATTTTTTTCCACTTATGCGGCCCCAATAGGACTCGCATAACCATGACCATCTCCGACAATGAACTTGAGACACTACCCCGCCTACAACCGTATGGTACCCCTAATGGACAACACTTAAGAACGGTCACCGGGCCCCCGAAGCCAAGGGACTGAATGAGATGACCTCACGGTGATGATAAGTAGTTAAACATGACCCAGACCTGGTGGAAAAAATGCATGGACAGTAGTGATCCGAACCACGTGCACAACCGAAACATTAATCAACCGCGAACCGTGAAATTGAACTGATGGAGAAAGCAAGAGCCAGAGGCATTGCAGCTCGCTAAGAGAAGACCCTTGTCGTGACCAACGAATAACCAACTTGTGAATATAGTAGGAACACACTCTCATGGCCTAGAAATGAAAAGAAATGCAGCTTTAGTGGAAGCAGGGTAAAACGCATGATGTAAGAACAAGTGGGTGAATGCAGCACTGGATGTGAGCGGTGCCTCACTCCTATAGGCCTAGAAATGAAAAGAAATGCAAATCGTAAGAGCAGGTGTAGGTACCTGGTGGTAAGAAAATTCTCAGAACACATGTGTAGAGAAAAATATGTCTATGCTAGACCGCCTAAAAAGGGGTTTGAAAGAAAGTGGTAAGACGAGTGTGGACTGTGATGCGAACGGACACATGACCTTGATGGGATCATGAAACGTGAGTGTGAAAACAAGTACCTGCTTGCGCGTGTGACTGGTTGGATCGAGACGTGAGAAATGAGGCTTAGCATGTGGGCTGAAATGACCGTCATGAACGTGTGACCGCCTGGTCTACGTAGGCGCCATACCTATTTTCTTTTTATTTTATTTTTTTATTTTTTTTATTTTTTTTCCTGGTGGAACGTACGGCCATGGAACTATCTGGCGGGGTTTTTTGTTTTTTTTCCGTGGTGGAACGGCTGGCCATGGACTATATGGCGGGGGTTTATCCCTTTTTTTTTTTTGGACCATGGAGCACGAGGGTGATGTGGCGGGTTTCAGTCTAGGTTACCATACCTGGTAGCAAGAAAAGATTCACTGGACACACGTGCAGCGCAAATATGTTTAAGCTTGACCGCCTAAAAGGGGGGTAGACAGAAGTAGTATGCCGAGAGTGGACTGTGGTACGAACGTCAGCATGACCTGAGAGGATCATGACGTGAGCAGCAGTGGTGCCACGGCTGTGCGGATGGCGTGCGAAATGAGGCCCGTGACGTGGCGGATTTGTTGCGGAACGTGTGATCAGCGGACCGTATGGCGGTGTTTTTTTGTTTTTTGTTTTTTTTTTGCGTGCGGCCATGGACTATGGTGGGTTTCTCCTTTATTTATTTGCGAGTTTTTTTTTTTTTTCTCTTTTTCTGTATGGCGGGTTTCTTTCCTATGACACTAATGGAACTTTGATTTTTTTTTTGATTTTTTATATTTGTTTCCTCCGGGCCCACGGGGGGGGGTGGCGGGTTTATGATGCCGGGTCTGTGGCCCGGTGTGGTGGGGGTGTGGTTGGAAAACACAAAAGGGGGGGGTGTGAAGGGGAACGACTGCGCTCCTCCTGAAATGTGCCGCCTGATGGAGGGGGGCAGTGGCTGGACTCTGGGGCGGGACACTGTGATGCCTGGAGCAGGGATACTGCGCACGCGGCACCCCCCCCACACGAGCGGCACCAGCGGACGGCCGCCAGGATACCGCGCTCGTGCAGTACCCCGGCCGCGCCTGATATTGCTCCACTATCTTTCTGTGCAACATTGTGGGAATTGGTGATCCTCTACCCATCTTGGCTTCTGAGAGACACTGCCACTCTGAGAAGCTGTTTTTATACCCAATCATGTTGCCAATTGACCTAATTAGTGTTAATTGGTCTTCCAGCTCTTCGTTATGCTCAAATTTACTTTTTCCAGCCTCTTATTGTCACGAGGGTGTCAAGAGCCACGCCTGACTCCGTTGTACCCGGGGTCAGGAGGTTGCAGCGGTTGGCTGCACGCTCTATGTCAGATAGGGAAGTTTCCTTATTGTAGCTTTCTGGGTTTGCTTTACAAACCCTTTTGGCTCACTCAGGGATCCGTAGCTCCTTCTCTCAGCTGTTCCTTGTCCAGCACTCCCAATCCTCCTTATATTCCCCTCTCACACTTCTCTGGTTGCCAGATATAGAGCTTCCTGCCTGGACATCTATTCTGACCCACTGGAGCTGTGTTGCTGCGTTCTCTGAGTGTTGCCTTAGAACGCTACCCTCCGGATCCCTGTTGGACCTTTGTGGACAATTGTTGCCGTCCACCTGGGTGTTTGTGTTTGTCTGTGTTTGTCTGTCCTCTCCCTGGTGTTTCCCTCTTAGTGCAGTGGTGAGGACTAGCGATCCCACCGGCCCGTTCATTATCTAGGGCTCATTTCAGGGAAAGCCAGGGTTTAGGCACGTGATCGCCGCACGGGTGAGGAACCCGTCTAGGGACGTCAGGGCAGGCAGGTGCCAGCTGCAAGGTGAGTTAGGGGTCACCACCTTTCCCTCTCCCTTGGGCAGGGCTTTCCCTGTTTTCCTCCCTGTGCGTGTTGCCGGTCATTACACTTATTGCTACTTGTCCCAACTTTTTGGGGATTTGTTGACACCGTGAAAATTTGAATCAACGTATTTTTCCTTTAAAATGATACATTTACTCGGATTAAACGTTTGATCTGTCATCTACGTTCTATTACAAATAAAATATTGACATTTGCCATCTCCACATCATTGCATTCAGTTTTTATTCACAATTCTTTTAAGCAACTGATCTCCCGCCTAAAATAATAAAACGCTGACAGAACTAACACAAACTGATGCAAACTGATCATAACTGATCATAACTGTTATTTTTGTCCAAACTTCCTAAGCACAACTAATGCTCAAAATAACAGATCCATTATTGTTTTCTGTTCTTCTAATGGATCAGAACGGAAAATAAAATGGTGATGTGAATTTGCACCAATCTTTTTTCAGTAAATAGTGTTAAAAAAAAAGTTTACAAAAGTGTAAAAAAAAATTACTAAATTCATTGTACCTGAAAATGATCCCCCCAAAAATCTACAACTTACCCTGAAAAGACCCAAGATATTCTAAAGCCAAAAATGAAAAAAAGTGAAACTTTACGATTGTTAAATGTGAGAGGACGTAAAAAAATAAAATTAATGCATACGGGTAGATTTATGACTCTTTCTGGAATAGAAACTGTCTTTGTTGCCCATAGCAACCAATTACAGCGAAGCTTTCATTTTTATGAGGAGGCTGCAAAAGGAAAGATGTGGTTGGTTGCTATGGGCAACAAAGACAGTTTATTTTTCAAACTGTTTCATAAATCCCCTTAAAGGGAATCTGTTGCCACAATTCTGGATTATTATCTGCAGTCATACATTAATATTGCATATAAATGGGATCATTTATCAAACTGGTGCCCATAGCAACCAATCAGATTCCACCTTTCATGTTCCAAAGGAGCTGTCAAAAAAGGAAGGTGGAATCTGATTGGTTGCTATGGGCAACTAAGTCAGTTCTACTTTACACCAGTTTGATAAATGAACCTATTTAGTCTAGATCTCCATTTCTTATTTTCCTACTGCCTGCCCCACTCTGTTATTCTGCCGTCAGTGCTCAAAGGGCTCATGTGTGTATGTATTTCAGTCCTAACAATGTATTTCACTGACAGCGAGGGAATGGGGTGCAGGGGTGGCGAGGTTAAGTAGTAAAACTATAAATTGTAATCTAATTAATGTTGTTCTGTAGGACACAACTTTATTTGTCCTTAAGCGGTTAAATGTCACAATGTAAGGGGAGGGGAGAAACACCAGAAAGACAACAGAAGGAAAATTACCAGGAACTAGGCCTGAAGGCTAGGGACAGGGAAATGGTGACCACCTATGGAAACCCTAAACCTAGCATTGACTCTTGTCAGCATGAATAGACCCTGAAGGTGGGAATATTCATACACCGGAAACCTAAGTCCTTAAAAACCCTGAAAAGCCCTAGGATTGGTAACAGGGTCTGAGACTACTGGTGCGTTCCCAGATGAACGAACCAGCATCTCCCTGAGGCCTAGTAAGCGACGAGCAAATGGGAGCAACAGAATACCAAGAGAAATACACTTATCTTATATAGAAAATGGATGAGCAGTAACTCAGATAAGGACAACAAACCAGCTCTTCCAACTCCAGGCAGAGAATATCAACCGCATGGTAAGAAGTGTGAGTCCAGACTAAATAGAGGAGCAGTAATGACCACAAGCTACACGTGAAACAAGAGGTGTAGTCATACCAACAACAACACTGCAAAGTGAAAACCAAGAGGCTGTCAGATAACCTCATGTGATGCAGGTCTCTCAGATCTTCTAACCTCTGTCACGGGAGGGATCATTAAAGTACAATCCCTGCAGATGATGGGTTCCCTTAAACCATAGACACATAGCTGTAGTTCATCTGGTTAAAGCACTGTTTTTCTTTTGATGATATGTAAATAGGAATTTGGTGCAATAATGGTGTCATCATTGCACATATTGCTCCCAAGCTCCACCCCACCTTTGCTGCTTTGATTGACAAGGAAAGGCAGTGGCAAAGAAAGCAGCATGGTAGCGGCTGGCCACAGAAAACAGCAGAGCTTGGGAGCAACAAGAGTAATGGTGAGGCCCTCATTGTACCAGAGGCCTAATTTGCATATTAAGAAAAAGTATCATAATTCGGGAAAAGAGCCTCCATTCATCATAAAGAATACTGTGCTTTAATCAGGTGAACTACAGGCAGGGCAGAGTGCTGGTTGCAGAGTGTGATTGCATTTGTGTTTTTGCGTTTGTATCTGTATTTCGCCATAGAAATGTGCACCTGCATAGGGTTCCGCGGACTGAACCCCCCACATTTTTTCCTTTGTAGTATATATTGGAGGCGTGGCGATCTCCAAGCAGTCATGCACACCTGACCAGTTAGTCTGCCCTGGAGGCTGGTTTTAAAGTCAGTATAAAACTGAGTCTGCTTATATAGCACCTACCAGTAGCCATTTGGCACCAGGAGAAGTATATAGTGGGCTCAGCATGCATGTTGGTACTTGCATCCCTGGATCCGATGAAAGCTGTAATGGCACCGGACTGGGTTAAAAGCAGAGTGTGCTTGGTGTGCATGCTGTGCCTGCGCTCCCTGGACTTTGTGTGGCTGTCATGGCCCATAACAGGCAGGAACTAGTGTTAGGGACCACTCATGGAGGCGACCTTGACGTGTTGAGTGGCTTATTACGCTTTGGCCAAAATGTACACCAATGCCTCATTCAACATCCAGCATAGAGGCAGGGCAGAGTGCTGGTTTGCAGAGTGCGATTGCATTTGTGTTTTTGCGTTTGTATCTGTATTTCGCCATAGCAATGTGCACCTGCATAGGGTTGTGCGGATTGAACCCCCCATAATTTTTTCTCACTAGTGACAGATTCCCTTTAAGGCCTCATGCACGCAGCCATTTTTTGTGTGCTATCTGCATTTTTTTTTAGCATAGCACACCAACCCATTCATTTCTTTGGGGACGTGCACACATCAGTTTTTTTTTTGTAGATCCACTTGACAGCTCCACAGATTATATAACATGTCCGATTCTTGACGGTATTGTGGAACAGAATAATCCTTTCCATTGATGGGGGTGAGAAGAATGCAGAATGCACACGGATGCTGCTTGTAATTTGCAGATCCGTTGTTTAAGGACCTAAATGCAGGCACGGCTGTGTGCATGAAGCCTAATAGAGATAAAATAATAATTTTCTGAAAAACCTAGGTACAGGCAAAACAACACCACGACCTTCCTCCAGTGCCTGTGAGCATATTTTACCCCGGCTGGCAGAGACCTTGGGTTTTGATGCTAGCTCATGACTGTTGATTCTTATGCTTGCTGACTGCTGACTTGCGTGACTTGCCTGTGGCTGATAGCCTTTTTTGTTTGCATAGTCTTATTTCTCATTCTTTCATATGATTAGAGGGAGGGAAGCTCGCAGACAGTAAATTATCTCTATAAACACAATAACAGATGGCTAGAGGTGTCACTCTGATATACATGAAAAAATCATTTCACAGGCGTATTCTAAATTGAAGCCAGATCAATATACTGTATCAGGCATGCTTTCAGTAATACTTGCTTTTCTGTGAACATTCTTTGTAGAAAATTGGGAACAAAAGAGGAATGTTGAGCATTGCCCTGTGAATCTTTTACCATACAAATGAGGCAGTACACAGCTTAAAAACAAAATATGTCAAATGTAGAAGAGAGAGCAGGAATTCAGCGCTGAACTGCAGTTCTATCATATTATCCATTTCAATATTCCCTTGTCAGCAGAAATGATGCTCTGTCTTTTACACTTATATTCTGTTTTTACTGAGAGCAATATATAAATGTGTGCTACAGTACACTGATCATAGATCACGCATGTTATATTTATTTCCCTTTGTAGAGTATCTGAAACATAGAATGTAACTGAAAGAAAAGATTTTTTATAGTGTAAAAGTCTTATAAATAATTATCGTTTTTCTTGTTCTCCAGGGATATTCATCTTGATACTGGAGATAGATGGTAGATAGATAGATGAGAAAAAATTCCACGGCACTCCCAAGTAAAGTAAATAAAAAAAAGTGTTCTTTAATCACCAGACAGTGACTGCTTGAGAAAAGTCCCAGTAGGAGGACTGAAACGTCACTGTCTGATGAGTAAAGAAAACTTTTTTTATTTACGTTACTTGGGAGTGCCGTGGAATTTTTGTCTCTTGTCTTTTTGGTTAGTGGATCGCCTCTTCAGCCGCTGGCACACCGCACTCATTTGACCGCTGTGCTGCTTATACCATTTTTGTTTTTCTCTATAAGATAGATAGATTGGAGATAGCTAGATACATAGATAGGAGATAGATATGATATATATTTCTCACGTGCCTCTCCCCTACTCTGACACTCACTACCCCAACACATCACAATCTCCCCCAACATCCAAAGCTTTAACAGTAACCTGAAAACCCACCTTTTCAAGAAAGCCTACCATATGCAATGAGCATGCTGCCACCACAAGAGCAGCCTATACCCTCACCTATTGTGTTCTCCCCTTCCCTTATAGATTGTAAGCTCTTGCAGGCAGGGTCCTCTACCCCTCTGTACCAGTCTGTTAATAGTTTCTTGTGTACTGTGGTTTTTTTTTTCAGTGTAACCCCAGCTGGATGTACAGTCCCATGGAATTAATGGCGCTTTAAAATAAATAATAACAAATAATAATAGATAAGATAGCTCATAATAGCTCATACTCATACATCAGAATAATCGATATTTAACTACTTTCGGACCTCCTGTTAAATACAAATGTCCAGACAGTCTGCATTTAAAGGATACCTGTCATATTATTATTTTTTTGCTAAAGTGTAGGGCAAGTGATAGGTAACAATTTTGCAATAGACTTTATTTAGCCAAACCGTTTATTTTTGGTAGAAAACTGGGGCTGAAATGGCCCTTAGCAGCACTCTTTAAATGTGCGTTGCTAAGGGCCATCCGTCTCCTATTAGCAAAGGGGAGATGGGCTGTGCAGACGCTGTGCTTCAGCCTCTCGTGCTTCCCTGGGAGACAGAAGGCTGGGCACAGGAGTCTTAGGAGTTAAAATTACATTTATATTCCACCTTTCTATGCAATCTAATGCTCCGTTACATTCACTGCGCACACCGGCGGCTGATTCATTAATTATTATCACAGGGATCGCAGGTCAGTGAATGTAACGGAGCATTAGATTGCATAGAAAGGTGGAATATAAATGTAATTTTAACTCCTAAGACTCCTGGGCCCAGCCTTCTGTCTCCCAGGGAAGCACGAGGCAGAAGCACAGCGTCTGCACAGCCCGTCTCCCCTTTGCTAATAGGAGACGGATGGCCCTTAGCAACGCTCATTTGAAGAGTGCTGCTAAGGGCCATTTCAGCCCCAGTTTTCTACCAAAAATAAACGTTTTGGCTAAATAAAGTCTATTGCAAAATTATTACCTATCACTTGCCCTACACTTTAGCAAAAAAAATTAAAAATATGACAGTTATCCTTTAACTCTTCAAGGATGTTTCGGAATGTCCTTACATAATTAGCAACTGCACACTAGTGTATTTGCAGGTGTGGGACGCCTGCTTTCAGTGACAGCCAGGCTCTCCATAGAGAAGGCAGGAATATTTGTTACCATCCCTGTCTTCTCCATTACTGCATATACAGATCAAGAACATCAGGCAGCCACAATGTCCCCAGTCCTAATGGGGCTGGGTATTTACATGAGCTGCTGGATCTTAGCAGGCCCAAGTTGGCTCTGCAGAGAAGTTTAGCAGCCTTGCACAATGACTTTGGGAGCTGTATTCCTCCTGTAATTGAAGCTATTGCATGATATTATGGGGAGCACAAAGTGTACAGTAAAAATAGGAAAAACTAAATAAAAAATAAGTAAATAAAAAATGTTACCACATACTACATTCTAGCTCCAACCCATGACTGTAAACTATATATTACCCTATATAAAAATAACCACTACTAGACAGATGGTGACTATCAGCTGATATCCCCAGTCAGCTCTTAATCACATTCAGCAGAAAGGAAGGAGAGCGTTCCTTCCTTTCAACTGTGATGCCGGCCAGCCACTGCCACCAATGAAAATGCTTGAAAAGGGCTAGTGAGGCAGGGATTGGTTAGCTCCCACGGCCCCACCAATGAAAATGCTGAAAAGTGCTTGTGAGGGAGGGATGGGTTAGGTCTCACTGCCCCACCAATGGAAACAAACATGACAGCCCGAGGGGGGGGAGGGGGGGAGGGGTTGTTGGCATCCAATTTCAGCTAGTATCTGAGGGAGTGAGCGGGAGAATGACCTGCAGTTCCTCTTCCATGTCACCTTGAAAATATCAGCAGAGCCCTGTACAGCAGAGCCCAGTGCAGCAAAGACCAGTTTTGTGCAGCCAATTCAGGTATAGTTACCATGTCAGCCTGAAATAAAGGCAGGGAAATATCAATGTAATAGTGAGGCCTATTTCACACTGATTCTGCATTATGGTGAGTTGGGTCACATTTAAATAATAAATGTAATCGTTCTATAGTATTATATATTTCAATATGCGCCTTGTATTTTGTTATGCGCGTGAATCAGTCAGAGCCGAGTAGCACCCCCTTAAGCTCCTCCCATCCCCTAATCTCTGCCCCACCCCACCCAGTTCCTGGGAAAATTGTCTTGCATGAAACTGGTCCTTGGTGCCAAAAAGGTTGGGGACTACTGGGTTACAGTAATCAAGACGAGAATGGATCAGGGCAACAATGAGAGTTTTTCTTGTTTTCGCAGTAAAAAAAAAAAGCAAATTCTAGAGATGTTTTTGAGAATGTAGGTGGCATGAGCGGGCAAAGAATTGAATATACTGTAGGGGATGAAGGATATCAAACATGACACCAAGACAGCAAGATTACTGCCTAGGAGTAATGGTAGTGTCACACAATGAGATGGAAATATCAGGTTTAAGATTAGTAGAAGGAGAAATCACAAGAAGTTCAGTTTTGGAAATAGTTCAGTTCAGTTTTTAGATAGTAAGAGGACATGATGTTAGAGATAGCAGACAGACAATCACATTTGTATAGCCTGAAAGAAGAAAAACGCTGTACAGTATACTGTACCTCAGTATGAAATCCGAAACATACACGAGGTACACTAGAAGACTCATGTACCTTTATGGTAGCTCTAATATGACTCTATACATAATACAGCCATTACAATAAGCCCTCATTGTCCATGTCCTCCTCTAACAGGGCAAAGGTCTCAGGTGACAGTACAGGACTACCCCTGCATTGCAATGCTATATTAAGTCACTTGAGTCATAAAAATGTTGACAGTAAGTTCTTCCCATTTGGCTTGTGTTTTTTTTTTCAAATCCACAGCGCCTGATCTCTGCATGATCTTTGCCTTTTCTTTATTTTCTATTCTCTTTCTGCAACTAGAGAATTCTTAGCATTATTATTATCATCAAATGACAGTACAGTTTGCTGACAGCTGCTATTGTACCTAATATAACCTCTATAATCCCAACTGTGTATAAAACCTGACACTGCACCTGCTATAAAGTAAAAAATAATGGTTAATATGGGGTTAAGGGTTTTTAGGGTGGAACCTGGTATCTCACACACCTGCTAGAATATCAGAAATAATTCCTAGTGGTGGATTCTACAGTTGCATATACAGCTTTGTGTTTCACATTTAGATAATTGTCAGGTCATTTAAAGAAGACAATGGATTATTTGTATTCTGCCGCAGTTCTCGGTGTTATTTCTGTTCTATATTATTTAGGGCATACATAAAATATGCATAGATTTCCTTCCTCAATAATCCAAGGGAGAGTTGAGAAATGTTCTTTAACATTACATATCAAAACATTTGAAAACCACTTTTGTGTGCATTGTAGATCTTTACATCTGGCGTAGCAAACAGATAAAACGTGTAGCATTGGGATTCCTTTAGTTTCTGTTCTGCCAATTTCTTCAGGTGGCAGTTTTTATCTGATTCCTCTGGTGACTTTTATAACAAAAACATGAAACGCCATGATGGCTATTCAAAGGGACAAAACATATTAGGAATGCAAAGAAATCTTCTTAGTTTGTATTTTTTACAAGTTCAGAAATGGAATTGGAATACAGTCTGTGCATGCATACTGATCACTGGGCAACTTAGAGCTCGTCTCATTAACATTGTGGGATTATTCAGGCCATGACTTGGCAATGTTACACTTAGAAACCATTAAGTTTAGTAAAGTTTCTTTTTTTGATGACAAAGCAAAGTCGACACATTTGATGCTGAACTTCTTTATTACAAGTGTAGACAAAATGTTCTAGCTAGGACATGTTTATAAAAAAGTGAAGTATCTGTTGTGTAAATGAAATAGACTTACAAAGAATGAAATAGTTGAAAATTAAAATAGATATAGGGGACAACAATTAGGTAAAAAAATAAAGGTAACATAATTTATTTATGGTTATGTCTTATGAGAATATTATGTATTAGTGTAGCTAGCCATAATTTCTATGTACAAGTTACCCAGATAAAATATATCCTGTTAAGGCAGTGGGTGTGAAACCACCATGTCCACCAACAGATTTCACTTAGGGCTAATCCTAAAGGATTTATCCTGACTGTTCCTTGGTATTCACCCTTTAACCTCTATACAGGGATCTAGTGTTTGCTGCAGTGTAGTCACCAGGCTGCTACCTCCTGAAGTAGTCTCCATGTGGTTGACAGCTGGGGTCAGAGACACCGGTGTGGAACACTGAGGGGCCAGGCAGATCTGTGGTCAGAGACAGGCCGAGGTCAGGGTCAGTGGAATATGTGCAGTACAGTAAACAGTTTGAGGTCAAGGCAGACAAAGAAGGGTCAATATGGAGGTCTGGCACAGATCAGTTCAGGCAGCGAAGTGTCAGGGTTCAGCAAACAAGCAGAAGTCGGTAAACGGGCAGACAAGTAAATACAGCACACCTTCACAGGGAACTAGCAAGCTAAGGAACCTATTGATCCCACTGCCCAATGAGTCCCACGGGGGCCAGCCATAGCTGTTGAAGATTAGGATATGCACACAACAGCATAGATTACACAGGGTATTATCCAGTTTAAGGCCAGCCACCTTTAGCAATATGAGGTGTATAGGAAGTAATTGTCCCTGGGTCCTGAGGCAGTCCACACCTACGTATACCTGTATACTGCATATTATATGTACCACATAACATTCATACAATGTTTTTTGGCTATCTTGTAAATGGTCATGTGAAAATGACCCTGCTTTTTCTGTTTTCATAATGATGTATTGGTAAAGTTGCCACATAAAGTTCCATATTTTTGTAATTTATAAATGGTACCAGTGTCCTGCAGATGGCATGAAGGGGCAGTTTTGGAGAATTTGCATTTCCAGTTATTGCCTGACATGAAACCTTGGTATACAGCACTAATTGCTAGATTAATAATAACCCTAAGCAACATTTGCTATTAAACATCTAGCCCATTTTTTTTTATTCTGACATAGTATCTGCCATTATTATCTCTTTGAGTAGGGCCTTCTATAGTTTGACTCTAACTATAAAGGAGCCTTTCCTGTATTGATGTCTAACTTGCTTTCAAACTTTGTGATAAAATTGTACTTAAAAAAAAAAAAAAGAAATAAAGTGGCCTAAATGGGAGGAAATGCTCAAAAACCCCAAACACTGTGGAGTGTTCATAACCGGGGGAGCAATTCCTCCGCATGTGATCCGTTGTTAACGGCAATCCCCAGCAAAATTGCATACAATAGAGGATGCCGGCAGCTGACCAACTGCACCACAGTGGCATCCTACTCAAGATGGGATAATGTGTGGATGCGAATATAAAAATACATAATAGAAAATGTAGTAGGGCACACCTACATTTGAGGTCACACAGGAGAGTATAGTAGACAGTAATATAATTTATTTACCGTATACCAAATAAAAATACAGTAAATACATATACTATTATTAAACATAAATGGTATGCTATTTGTTATGAAAATATAAAAGCACATATATGATCCTATAGGAAATATATCCTGATGGTCAAGTTTTTATTCCTTACTACTGATATAGTGTCCAGTACACTTGGTATAATCAGGTTTTAGATACCAAAGTTCACAGATTGATTTCAATAAAGTCAAAGTGCCGATCACTCCAGTTTCTTTTACTGTGGGTTGACAATGCAACAGATCGCTCTGCCTGTGTATACACTCGTTCGGCACTGGTGGGACAATCCCATGAGACTAAGGATATACTGAAGCGCTTCAAGTTGACCAGGAGTAGCGGGATCGGTATTCGAAATTCGGTAGAAAAAAATCAAAAAACTTTAAAATCGACAGCCGCAGTAACATCTGACCTGCCTGCTTGATTGAGCACCTGTGCAGGAACTGAATTCCACAGAACTCCTGAGACGGCACCTCTACAATTGATTACCGTGGATCCCTGACTCTACCTCCTGGAGGATATATCGCAGCCTGTAAACGCATCACACGTGGGACGCCACGTGAAATCGCAGCACAGCCGGCACAAACCTACAGAACTGTAAGTAACACCAGTGCCGAACGAGTGTATACACAGGCTGAGCGATCTGTTGCATTGTCAACCCACAGTAAAAGAAACTGGAGTGATCGGCACTTTGACTTTATTGAAATCAATCTGTGAACTCTCGTATCTAAAACCTGACTATACCAAGTGTAATGGACACTATATCAGTAGTAAGGAACAAAAACTTGACCATCAGGATATCTTTCCTATAGGATCATATATGTGCTTTTATATTTTTAGCGATACCCATTTTAGAGGATCATAAGTCTATATAGCATACCATTTATGTTTAATAATATTATATGTATTTTCTGTATTTTTATTTGGTATAAATAAATTATATTACTGTCTACTATACTCTCCTGTGTGACCTCAAATGTAGGTGTGCCCTACTACATTTTCTATTTAACATTTTTCTCTGAAGATTGGGTGCAATCTTCTTGCAGGTGCACCCACTCCATTTTTTGCCTAAGAGGTGAGCCTTCTCTAAGTATTTTCATAAAAATACATAAATCACTGCGAAAGGTGCACCACAATGATATGCAACTGACAACACTGGCTAATCCCTCAGGCTGATATTAAGAACTGAGACTTTAGCCAATGTATTCCTGTCAGGAACACATCGGAGCCCTTTTGCACCACCGCCAAGGTATCTCAGCATGGTACGGGTTCCTACCACTAGACTACCTATGGAGTGTGAACACGGTCTGAGAGGTGCTAAGATACAACTTACAGCCAAGCTCCCACATACCTCCATAGTGAGATCACTCAGGCAGTGGGAGAGATGATAAGGCTGTAAGCCCAACCTATAACAGGCCATGTGACACAGGCTACCAGGTGCAACAGAATTCTACCAGCAGTACGCAATGGCACATTCTAAACATAGAAAAAAAATAACTGAAATAAAGTGGCCTAAATGGGAGGAAATGCTCAAAAACCTCAAACACTGTGGCGTGTTTATAACCGGGGGAGCAATTCCTCCGCATGCGATCCGTTGCTAACGGCAATCCCCAGAAAAAATGCATACAATGGAGAATGTCGGCAGCGGACCACATGCACCACAATGGCATCCTACACAAGATGGGATAATGTGTGGATGCGAATATAAAAATACATAAATCACTGTGAAAGGTGCACCACAATGATATGCCATTGACAACACTGGCTAATCCCTCAAGCTGATGTTAAGAACTGAGACGTTAGCTAATGTATTCCGGACAGGAACACATCGGAGCCCTTTTGCAACACCGTCAAGGTATCTCAGCGTGGCACGGGTTTCTACCACTCTATTGAGGTATGTGGGAGTTTAGTGGTAGGAACCCATGCGAAACCATAGTGGCAGCAACCGGCACCCAATCAGTGGCCAACTCAGGGTCTAAAAGATAAATTCCTGAAACAAATTTGAAGGGCATAAACATGTGTGTCCATGAAAGGGTTATATATACATATTCTCTGCATATTAGATAGTTTGCTAGTGTTAGATTGTCTTTTGATTCAGAAGACATGTACATAAAGGATAATGATGTATAGATTATATATCAACTGTGTGCGTTCTATCCAAGAGCACTAATAAAACAATCAATAGTGATCTCAGAGGAGAATGGAAGAAAATTCCACTTTGACCTCATTCCTATGTGTTCTTCTGAGATGCTGAGCTACTAGTTTGTTTGACTATTCAGATTGTATTAAAATCTATGTGTATTTCAATTATTTTTCTGTATCCACTGAAAAATCACACAATATTTTCTTTCATAGCACTCTTCTGTTCAGACGCTAAGTTTCCAGAAACATATCTCTTTAAGGCTACTTTCACATTAGCAGCCTTCATCGGCAGGCTGTTCTGGCGGTTAACAACCTGTGGGATCCGTGCTGCCGCTAGTGCACCGTGCCGCCAGAAGTCCACTCTGGTCCCATTCACTATAATGGGGGCTAGCCGGAGGTCCGGACACAGCACTGAAAACATGTTGTAGTTTTATTCCGGCTGCCTCTCGGCATGTTTGCTGTGCTGCAGCCAGACCTCCGCCCTGTCCCATCATAGTGAATGGGGCCGGCGGCACACGTGCACTAGCGACAGCAAGAATCCAGTAGGCTGTTCACTAGTGATGAGCAGCAGGTGCCATATTTGATTACGACGAAATTCGCGAATATTCGTTTTATACTCGTCGAAATCGAATATTCGTCATTATTCTAGTTATCGCGATTAATATGTGATTTAAATAATCGCGTATTGCGATTTTTACTTAAAGGCTACTCTCCTATTGAAATAGCAATGCGATTAATTGCAGTTAAAAAAATCGACTTTCGATTTCAACTTAGCACTGCTATATTCCATATTCGTTAATTCCAGCCTAATATGGAATATAGCAGTGCTAAGCTGAAATCGAAATTCGATTAATTCAAGTTATAATAATCGAATTGCAATTTCAACTTGGACCTGGTTTACTATGGTTGGCTTGGTAGAATTAGCGAATATGACGAATATATTCATCATATTCCACAAAACGAAGATAACGAAGTATTCGTCATATTCCACAAAACGAAGATAACGAATGTATTCGTCATATTCCACAAAACGAAGATAACAAAGTATTCTGCATCTTCGTTTTAGCTACCTATTCATCAACTTCACTAATTCTAGCAATCATATAGGAAAGTTGACTACAGAGACAGCTAAGTTTAATTCGCTATGCGATTATATTACTTTGCTTTTTTTTATAAATATAATAATTATAATAATTATCAGGTATTATAATTATTCTATTTATTTAAAAAAAAAAGCAATGTAATATAATCGCATAGCGAATTAAACTTAGCTGTCTCTATAGTAAACTTTCCTATATGATTGCCAGAATTAGCGAAGTTGACAAATAGGTGGCTAAAACGAAGATGGAGAATACTTCGTTATCTTCGTTTTGTGGAATATAACAAATATATTCGTCATATTCGCTAATTCTACCAAGCCAACCATAGTAAACCAGGTCTAAGTTGAAATCGCAATTCGATTATTATAACTTGAATTAATCGAATTTCGATTTCGGCTTAGCACTGCTATATTCCATATTAGGCTAGAATTAACGAATATGGAATATAGCATTGTTAAGTTGAAATCTCAATTCGATTATTATAACTTGAAATAATCGAATTGCGATTTCTCTGTAATTCTCAAATCCGACAGTACAATCTAGTATATGGAGACGTTCCCATGGTGATGGGGACGCTCCATGAGCACGGAAGTCGGCAGAAGCGGCAACGGGCACTGACTGGAGCAGCCAGGAATCCAAAGGACAGGTAAGAACAACTTTAGGGAAGTGGGAAAGAAAAAAATATAACAATTAAAAAAAAAAAAAAAAAAAGAAGAATATTCGAAATATCTAATTTCTAGCACTATATTCGAAATATTCGCGAATTAGCGAAGTGCCGATATTCGCAAAAAATATTCGATATTCGAATATTCGCGCTCAACACTACTGTTCACCTGCTAGAACAGCCTGACAGAGAAGGCTGCCGCTAATGTGAAAGTAGCCTAATACATGCTTGAAAAGATTGAAGAGGGAGAACGTTCTGAGCAGTGCTTTCACCCCTTTTACACCCAATGAGTAGTGCTGATCTAAAATTAGAAAAAAATGTGTGCCCTGAGTCGTTTGCCCAATGTAAGCCATGGCATTATAACATTGGCATTATTTATTGTCAAATTACATATTTTTTGCATATGTAAACTCCAATGTCACTTAAATAAATATTCCAGAATGTTGTAAAAATATTTTTAATTTATATATTTTAATAATCAGTTTAATATTCTGCCATAGTTAAAGGGGTTATCCCATGAATAATGTAAACAATGAAAATCATATATAATCTAGTACATGACAACTTTCTAAAAAAGCTAGAACCAGCCTGTTTGCCTCACATAGATCCGGAGATCTCCCCATTCATTACTCCAATTGTTCTGCTAGATTTATTTCAAGCTGGCAGCTTTGGTGCGTGTTCCTACTCAGAGGGCATGTCCTTTCTGCTGCAGCTAGTGGCAGTTGAAGGATAAAACTGAGCATGTGCTTCCATCTCAGTGAGCAGGAAAAAGAAATGAGCAAAGGAGCAAACAGCAGGTGGCGCTATACAGATAGATTTCAGTGAATAGCTCAGTAGCTATAATACATTTTTAATTACATGCAAGTATTTAGATTAAGATGCTGGTGTGAAAATTGTACAATTTAGCACATTATAGCCAGCATTAGCATGACAGCTGAAGTGCCAAGTCAAGTTAACCATTAGGATATCGGAGGTTTATGCATTTTCATTTCTCTTCCCTATCTTCCTTGAACCATAACGTTTTATATTTCTATTCACATAGCTGTATGAGGGCTTATTTTTTGCGGGAGAAGTTGTACTTTCTAATGCCACCATTAATTATGGCATACAATGTAGTGAGAAGGGGGTAAAAAAAATTTGTTTGAAGCAAAACGTACCCATGTTCTTCATTCTCTAGGTCAGTACGATTACAATGATACCCCATATGTATAGTTTTTTTTATGTCTAAATGGTGTAAAAATTAATTTAAACTTTGAAAAATGTTTACATCACCATAGTCTGACCTCCAGAACTTTTTTATAGTTATATGTACTGAGCTGTGTGGGGGCTCATTTTTTGCAAGACAATCTGTAGGTTTTTTTTTATACCATTTTGGAGTGTGTGTGACTTTTTGGTCAAATTTTATTTTAAAAAATTTGGTAAGAGAAGCAAGGAAAAAATGGCAAATTGGCCATTTTAACCCTTTTTTCTGTTATCATTCGCTATATTAGAAAAATATTTTTATATTTTAATAGTATGGGCATTTTTAGTCACGGTGATACCCATGTTGTCTGTATTTTTGGTATTTATTTTTTTATTATACGGAAAGGGGGGTCATTTAAACTTTTATATCTTTTTTAATTTTATATATATATATATATATATGAAATCAATTTTTTTATTTTTTGTAATGATTTTGAAGTTCATATATGAGCCTACAAAATCTATCTTTTTTATTTTCAATTATGAACAATCATATGGGCCACTTCAGCTAGGCTGAGCCCATTCAAACCAATTACCGTCATCCCCATTGGCCGCAGGAGATGCCGGTAGGATTGCCGGAAGTATGAGATTCCTGGTTTTTGCTGATTTTAGATGCCGTGATCCCAGTTGATCGGCATTATTGCCGGTTGTGGTAATTAATCGCAGGTCTCTGCTGTTTGAAACAGCAGAGACCTGCCGGCCATTACGCCCGCTGCACGTGCGAGCGGACGCCATGTTTGCCTATCTCTCCAGCGCTGTACATGTACGGTGCTGGTAGCTAAAGGGTTAATGCAAATAACTGTATCACATCACATGGAGTTTGCATGCAATAGAGATTGCTGGGATCAATGTGTGCATGTACAATATAAAATATAGGAATTGGTTCTGTTGGTGAAGTTATGTTACTGCATGCAAAATACTGTTTATTTCCTTACATAGCATCATCATATTCCGCAGTGCGAGAGTCAAATATATAAAATCCAGAAGCATTAAGATGTGGTTCTTTTAACCCAACATACCACATTGCTGTGTCAGGTTAATGAGTCAAGATAATTTTGTTACATCTGTATATTCAGAAAAAAATGGGCAGGGGGATTGTTCTACCCACATATATATCAAACTCAAAATCATGAGTTCAACTTGTTCTTTGTGAACGGTTATTACACCAACGGGATAACTTTTTTTTGCCATATGCCATATTTCATAGTAACCCTTGGTACATGGATGTATAATTCACTGCCCTTATCTACTGTAGGACATTTTCTGTATATAATCTCTGTAAAGAATTTAGCTAGCAACTGGGAAATAATCTTGAAAATTTTGAGCTGATCTTCTGTTTCCTGACAATTACAGAGTTGATTGCCTACAGTTAGATTTATGGGCTCATACATTTTATGCTTAATCTATCAAAGCGTTCATCACTCAAGGAACAGACATATTTTCACATTTTAGTATATCTTAAAGTTGGCAATTGCAGCTATTTTTTATTTCTGAATATCTTATATAAAGTAATAGGTAGATTAAATGACTAGTTTTGGAGATTGGGTTTTTCTGTATGCAACACTGAAGAAGACACCAGAAAAGACATACGGTATTGGAGGAGGGGGCAGGGGGAACATTTACTAATGAAAATGCAGCAGAATTCTAGTGCAATTTTCACTAAATATACTACTGTACATGCTTTGCAAATTTATTGTGCAAAGCATTATTTTTCAAATGGGGGAAGAAACTGAAGTGCCTAGAAGAAAGCCACATAAACAGGAGGAAAGCATACGAATGTCATGGGGATATTGGTTGAATGTTTTATTTTACGACAAATCATTGCATGTCCACAGTGACATGTCTTTACATTTGTCTTTACATATGGCGCACAGAGAACTTAATATTCATCTGTTACGTTCTGCCGACGGCGTACTCCTCAGCAGGCAGTGCCACCAGCATTCAGTTGTCAGGACAACGAAGCTGGGCTTCCTGGTGCAAACCAATCAGAGGAGCACTGATGTCTTTTTAAGCAGGCAACCTGCTGGCCAAAGGTTGCCTGTGGTTGGTGTCTTCTGGATTTCTCACTAGTGTTCATCAACCTCATTATAATTCTCCTGCTATACTGACTCTGCTTGGTTCTGACTTTTGCCTTGGTAATGGTTCTGATTTTGATTTGCTCTGATTGATATTCTGGTTTTGACTCGTGCACCAGTTTTTTTTTTTACTCTGTCTCTTTGGTTCTGATTTGGCTTATATTTTTCTCTTCTGGTGTGATCCGGCTAGTTTGTTCCAAAAATGTCTTAGTGTGGTCATTTATCTGTCACTAGGATTTTTTTTCCTTATAAGGAGACGTGAGTAGTGGTGAGTGAGACTGCAGAGTAGCGACGGAGCAGGAGAGGTAAGTGAATTTATTTTTATCTCTGATATGGTTCTGATCTGAGGTCTGACATGGGGGTTAATCTGATATTGGGGTCTGATATCTGACATTGAGGTCTGATTTGTGGGTCTGTACTGATATGGGGGTCTGATCTGAGGTCTGATGTGGGGGTCTGATCTGAGGTCTGATATAGAAATCTGATCTGTGGTCTGATATGGGGGTCTGATCTGAAGTCTGAAGAAGATTGGGGTTCTAATTTGGAGGTCTGATGAACATTGGGGGTCTGTTCTGAGATCTAATAAAAAAATTTTTTCCCCCTTTAAAACCTATATGTCTTATAAAGCAAAAAATGTGGCAGTTTAGTAGGAACATTTTATGTAAAACTTGTATTTGTTTATCGTATTTTCCAGACTATAAGATGCAAGAAAAAATCTTGCTAAAATGTATCTGCGTCTTATAGTCTGCAGTCAGGGTGGTACAGCAGTGTCAGACCTCCCTGACTGCTTCCTTAATGATCTGACAGAGAGCTCATACAGTGCTTTACCCGAACTGTGCATCTGCACACACCTCTCTCTTCCTGCTCAAAAATAATCTGAACCATCATTTAGAACATGCAGCAAGAGACAGTGATAGTAAAAAACCTCTGGCCAAAGATCCTCACTGACCCCAAGCTGCGAGATGAAAGCTGAGATGAAAGATTTGCACTGCAAGGAATTTCTTTGATTTGAAAGTGTCCCCAAGTGCAGTCACAAAAATCATCAAGCGCTACAAAGAAACTTGGCTCACATGCGGACCGACCCAGGAAAGGAAGACCGAAAGTCACCTCTGCTGCAGAGGATACATTCATCCGAGTCACCAGCCTCAGAAATCGCAGGTTAACAGCAGCTCAGATTAGAGACCAGGTCAATGCCACACAGAGTTCTAGCAGCAAACACATCTCTAGAACAACTGTTAAGAGGAGACTGTGTGAATCAGGCCTTCATGGTAGAATATCTGCTAGGAAACCACTGCTAAGGACAGGCAACAAGCAGAAGAGACTTGTTTGGGCTAAAGAACACAAGGAATGGACATTAGACCAGTGGACATCTGTGCTTTGGTCTGATGAGTCCAAATGTGAGATCTTTGGTTCCAACCACCGTGTCTTTGTGTGACGCAGAAAAGGTGAACGGATGGACTCTACATGCCTGGTTCCCACCGTGAAGCATGGAGGAGAAGGTGTAATGGTGTGGGGGTGCTTTGCTGGTGACACTGTTGGGGAATTATTCAAAATTGAAGGCATACTGAACCAGCATGGCTACCACAGCATCTTGCAGCGGCATGCTATTCCATCCGGTTTGCGTTTAGTTGGACCATAATTTATTTTTCAACAGGACAATGACCCCAAACACACCTCCAGGCTGTGTAAGGGCTATTTGACCATAAAGGAGAGTGATGGAGTGCTGCGCCAGATGACCTGGCATCCACAGTCACCGGACCTGAACCCAATCGAGATGGTTTGGGGTGAGCTGGACCGCAGAGTGAAGGCAAAAGGGCCAACAAGTGCTAAGCATCTCTGGGAACTCCTTCAAGACTGTTGGAAGACCATTTCAGGTGACTGCCTCTTGAAGCTTATCAAGAGAATGCCAAGAGTGTGCAAAGCAGTAATCAAAGCAAAAGGTGGCTACTTTGAAGAACCTAGAATATGACATATTTTCAGTTGTTTCACAGTTTTTTGTTATGTATATAAATCCACATGTGTTAATTCATAGTTTTGACGCCTTCAGTGTGAATCTACAATTTTCATAGTCATGAAAATAAAGAAAACTCTTTGAATGAGAAGGTGTGTCCAAACTTTTGGTCTGTACTGTATATGTGTTGCACAACTGTGTGTGTGTGTGTGTATGTAGTGTAACAGTTTTTGTGTGTATGTCCCATAGCTGTGTTTGTTGTGTACATGTAGCTTAACTTTGCTTGTTGTATATAGTGGAGCTGTGTTTCTTATTTGCAGTAGTAGAGTGTGTGCATGTAGCAAAGCTGTGTTTCTTTTGTGCATGTAGCATAACTGTGTTTGTTGTGTACATGTACTGTAGCAGAGCTATGTTTGTCAGGTGTTTATGCAGCAGTGCTGTGTGTAAATTACTGACATTAATCCACCAAGGAAACTTTAATAAGTAGAAAAAAACAAATTTTTTGTTGTTGTTGTCTAACCCTTGTCGGGTACATCTTATAGTATGGAAAATAAAGTCAATCCCTGCTCTTTCTAGTTTACAAGGTGAGTATATGAAGATATTTGTCATTTTTTTGCTTCACATGATTCACAAACTAATATTTGATAATATTTGATAAGATGGTTTTTGCTTACAACTGAGCTTAGAAAAATCAGAGACTTAAAGGGTCAATGAGCTTTCAAAATGTTTAATCTGGGTGCTTAGACCCAGGGACGTCTTTAATATTGATTGGACCTCTGGCAAGAGGGAGAACACAAGTGCCGCTGCCGCATTCATGGGTCCATACTTTATAACTAAGTAGCAGGACATGTAGGGCATACATGGGGAGTGTCCCTGCACTTACTATTATTTATGGGCGCCGCTCCGTTGCGCCGCTGTGGCCCCTGCTACATTCTCCAGCGCTGTATGCTAAGTAACAGCATCAGATCACCAGGGAGGAGACATCAGCTTTTCTCCTGTGGGCGTTCCTTCTCCCTGGCTGTAGCGCTGTCCAATCGCAGTGCAGAACATCACAGCCAGGGAGAAGGTAAGTTTTTTTTTTCTCCTGACTGTGACGTTCTGTGCTGCGACTGAACAGCGCTACAGCCAGGGAGAAGGAACGCCCACAGAGAAAAGCTGATGTCTCCTCCCTGGTGTTCCGATGCTGTTACTTAGCATACAGCTCTGGAGAATGTAACGGGGGCCACAGCGGCGCAACGGAGAGGCACCCAGAAATATTAATAAGTGCAGGGACATCCTTCATGTATGCCTTACATGTCCTGCTACTTAGTTAATAAAGTATGGATCAATGAAAGGTCCTCCAGTGGCCAGCGGGGCTCAAGAGGCAGTTGCCTTGGGCACCCCAGGAGCAACTGCGCCTGGAGCAGCTGCCCCTTTTGCCACGCGTTAAAGTGCAGGGACATCCCCCATGTATGCCTTACATGTCCTGCTACTTAGTTAATAAAGTATGGATCCATGAAAGGTCCTCCAGTGGCCAGCGGGGCTCAAGAGGCAGTTGCCTTGGGCACCCCAGGAGAAACTGCGCCTGGAGCAGCTTCCCCTTTTGCTACGCGTTAAAGGCGGGCCTGCTTAGACCGATCGATAGAACAAGGATAAAGAAGCACTTGTATATCATGATTTTTTTCCTAACTGCACAGGACAGAATTGAGACAGGTTCATAGACTTTCTATTGAGTGTCTCGATTCCGTCTCCTGCAGTGAGGAGAGAAAGAGAGACATGTGAGCACTTCTATCTCCACTTTCTAGTGATCGATAGAGGACTCAGACCCCTACTGATCAAAACCTTTGATATGTCTCTTTGACTTATCAAAAGTTTATGACACTCAGTGACCCTTTAAATGAATAAATTACAAGTTATACTGAATCTTTTCCCACAAAGCTATATATCAATCCGCTCAGCTCTTCTGCTCTATAATAGGCTATCAGCAGATT
Source organism: Bufo gargarizans (assembly GCF_014858855.1). Lineage (NCBI taxonomy): Eukaryota > Metazoa > Chordata > Amphibia > Anura > Bufonidae > Bufo > Bufo gargarizans. Next base: position 282,234,884 of record NC_058083.1, on the reverse strand, counting down.
ATACTGCATTTTTGGGTTACAGATTCTCTTTAAAGCGAACCTTTCACCTCAATTTCACTTAATAAACTAGCAACAGTACCTTATAGATCATCTTCAGTGTGTTCTTATACATCCTTGTGCCGCTTTCATGTGCTGTATATGCCTTAAAAAACGTCTTATAAAGTAATCATTTCCTGCTCCAACAGTCACGCTAGAAGTCAAGGGGGTAGCCCTTCCCTCACTTCAGGCTGTACCTCCTCTGCCCTAACCCCGCCTCTATGCACTGTAATTGACACCCGGCTCAGTCGCCGGGACCGCGCTTGTACAGGCTGCGCATGTGCCGTCCTCCTCATTCGCCGTGCGATCCCGTCTATCGCGCGGACTCAAGCGCGATCCTGTAATTCATGTATAGGATGTATAAGAACACACTGAAGATGATCTATAAGGTACTGTTGCTAGTTTAAAAAGTTAAATTGAGGTGAAAGCTTCTATCCTAACACAGAATAATTTGCTTCTGCCAGACAATGCATTTATGAATAAATAACGGATCATTTGAGAATCTAGAGATTTACTCGTCTGTGGGGTGATTGGTGGCACCTTTGTCTTTATGGGGAAATTACTGGGTACAAGAGTTTGTATGAACATTCCTTCCTTATATTTGGCCCAATCTTTGGTCCATGGGAAAGTGCCTTGAGATACTGCTTTGACATTCTATAAACTATTATAGTGGACTATTGGGGTAGGGTATAGTTTCCCATTTTTTGACCTTGTGCTTCACTGGCCTTCCCATTTGTATACGAGATTTAGAAACACAAGATTTCCTCTAGGTCAAATTAATATACAGTAGATTAATTGATTAATGCACTATAAAACGTATTTCATTGTTTTATTTTCCTGTTTTTGTCACTTTGAATTTTTAAACTCTCTGCTAAACATGTATTTACTGTCTATCTAAATTAAATTAATGTGTATATAACTATTTGTTTTATATTTGTCAGCTTTGCTATAATTATATTGCATGGCATATATTCTGTAACCAATTTCAGTTTTTCATTTACACTTGGATTCTTCCTCTAATTGATTTGTATAATTCCCTATAATTTAGACTCCTTGACAGATTTATGCTCAAACATGTACATTGTATACAGCTTTCAGGTTCTATCTCCCCACTTACAGGCAGGGATGATTGTATTTCAGGTTCATTTCCAACTCAATTAAAAAGCATGCAAATCTGAGTGGGTATGACTTTCAATTTCAGGGATTTACATGATTTGAGCTATATGTAAAGTTTTCTCTTACCTGCTATTTTTTTTTATAAATATTATTTTCACATTGCTATACTTCTATCCACAGGGCATTCCTTATCAGAGATTTATTATGGCTAGATTAATTAACTGTCCATGACTTAATATACTAATAAACTTTTTTTAAAATAAATTATGCATTTCAGGGAATGAGAAGTATTGCATGTAACAAAATTATGGGCACAAACTCGTGGGGTCATAAAGTAATTCTGTATGTCTCCAATTTCATAAAGAAACAGACACAGATTTTTTTCTGTCACATAATGTAAAAATTGGACATGTATTAAATTGTGGTATATCCCATCAGTTGCCTCATTATGGAGGTATTCTCCCTCAGAAGCAATGCAAATGGAGTTCCTATAGTTTCACAATAAAGAGACATGGGGATGCCATGCACACTGCTCTGGCAAGGTTTCCCAGCATTTCCAAATGTACTATCCTATACAGTATGTGTGCAGAAATTTTCATTACTGTACTTACTGTAATGTGTTCCTGCTGTTTAGCACTGGATGATACTAAGTGCAAACGTAATTACAAAATAGGATGTTCAGAAGACCCCCGGCATTACTTATCAAAACTGTCTAACGGAAAAAAATTGCCACATCAGCAACAGTAACCCATAACAGTGCAGCTTTTACTATTCCAGAGCAGCTAAAAAGGGGTTTGACCACTTTGGACTATCCCTTCTTGTCAATAAGTAGACCACAAAGTTTTACCCAGTTGGAGCTTTGAGGGATCAGCTGTTAGATCGCCGTTCAGATGGCCGTTTACACACTCAGATCTTTTGTTCAACTATTGGTCTGATTGGACAGAAAATTGGTCAGATAATTTATTGGTGTAATACAGCCCTAAGGCATGTATTACACTGGCTGAGGGTCGGCAAGATCATTGCTAATAAGGGTTTGTAGGAATGCTTGTTAGAGATTATTTGCATGTGTAAAAATACTGCTGCTTACCCGATGAATGAGCAAACGTTCATTCATTGGGTGAACGTATCTTTTATGAATGCTAAAAAATCATTATTTGCCAGCAGAAGATTTTGCTTTCTAATTATGGTCTGCTGTCAGCAAATAATAATTTTATATGGGGACGAGCGATCACTCCTTCTCATACTGTGGAGGAGATTGCAGTATATGAAAGCAATAGTCTCCACTGATGAGCAAGCGATTGTTGTTAAGGAACGTTTCCTTCCAGACAATTATAAGGCTTATCTGCCAGTGTAATACAGCCATAAGGGTTCAATTTCCTTGCAGTGCCACCACAGGAGAAATTGAGAATCACAGAATGCCTATTCTGATCAATGAGTTGTCTTTTAAATGTAGGGATGCATAAGCCATTCATCACCAAGTTGGCCAAGAGATGAGGATCCTGAAAAGAAGACTCCAACCCCCTAAACTACCAGGAAAAATCACATATTTTCCTAAAAATGCTATGTATGATGCCACTTGTGTTCATACACAACCTTCTTTGGAACAAAACTCCACTGCAGTTTTTGATGCAGTTTTTAGGCCAAAGTTGGGAGTGGATGCAGCAGGAAGAAGAAGTATGTCATTCCTTTATGATTCTCATTCCTTTTGAATCCACTTCTGCATTTAACTTTAAGTGTAACTGTAATTTTCTTCTGTAATGTATAGGGGCAGTGATACTGACCATTTGTGTAATATACTGTAATTACCAAAATCATATATTTCTATTAGAAAAATAGCTTAAAAGTGGTCTATTTAGTGCCTTAGCAACGCTCCCTGTCTTCTGATTGCTTCCCTCACTGCCTCTCTCCATATCTATCTATCTCATGTCTATCTATCTATCTATCTATTATCTATCTATTGTGAGGGATTAGCTCACTTTCGGGGGTCACACTCACAGATATCTTTGCCAGAAACCTAGTTTAAGGTCCAAACACTGTGCTCTATTGCGGCACATCCGCGTAAACATAAATAATTATACAAAATAAACACCTCGTCCATCTGGGCTCTACTTAAACAGAATAATATTCCTGACTCACCTACATAACGCAGTTCACACTTGGAATCAGATGCGGCTTTCTCAGCCAGTCGCTCAGCAGTCTCCAGGCTGTATCAAAACAGTATATCTGGGGAACTAGGGCCCAGAAGTCCGCCTGACACTGGCCGTGCAACCCTCTTACTGCAGGCGTTTGCATGGTCCCCCAAACTCCAGGCTATTCAAAGCCTTGTGACCCCTCAGTCCTCCTGACTGAGACCACACACAGAGCCTCTGCAGGCCTGTGCTTCACAAAACACTTCCCCTGACTGACAGTCTGGGCTGGGCTCTTATCCCAGACTGATTGTGGCACCTGGTGCTGCCTCAGACCTGATGATTACTGGGGAAGACATAGAAATTCCTGCCATAAATCTCCCCTAACAGCCATGAGGCCTGTCACTGCCTCCCCCCTTTGTTCAAGCCCAGAGGGGTGAACACTAGCATCAAACCAAGATGCTCGTAAGAGGGCATCGACCTGGCCTACATTCTTCCTCTTATTCTGCCAGACCCAGGAAAACAGCGCTTGGTTTGTCACCAACATGAGTTTATTATGGAACAGATAAGAACTACAGGATTTTCTTGCCCATCTCATGACGAGGTACTCTCTTTCCCGACCGATGATAAAGCGCTTTCGCACCTGTGGCCTCTCTCTTTTCTTTTTTCTTTTACTCTCCACATATGGCATTTGGCCACTGGAACTTCTTTCAGAACATGTTTTTATACAATCGGCAGGCTTTCTTTTTAGATTCTCTGGCTTTTGCACATGCTCCTCATGTCCTTTCTTGGACTGCTGCAGCTCTTGACTGAACTGTTCCCAGTCATGGTCGTGTCTCAACCTTTCCTCCTTGACCTTGCAGGGCTCCTTCAGCAGAGCATGCTTGTCCCCACTAGCTTCTTTTACGGGTCTCCGGTTCACATCTTCCTTCTTTCCAGAAGTGGTTTCCCCCGCTTTGGCAGCAGTTTCAGAGACCTCTGCTTCTTTAGTGGTTTTTTCCACCTGAGGATTTCCCGTCTTTCAACACCTCAGCCTTAACTTCTTCAGCCTTTGTTTTCTTGGACCCAATATCATATACTTGCCCTCTTAAGTCCTTCTCCTCTATCTCATCGAGGAATTAGGCACCGTGGACACCAGGGACTTCACCAGACTCGTCGACTTCTGGCCTTTTCTCCAGAGGCTCACTCAGGACACTGTTCTCCTTTTGGAAAGAATTCAGGAGAGCCAGCCCATAGTAGTAGACATGATACACATATTGGCTGTCTATCTCCTCGCATTTCTTCCCCAGCAGGCTGCTGACTACTTGGAAGGCCTTGTAGGTGGAGGGGACATCTTTCGCGACCAGGTCCTGGCTACACACTGCCATGAGTCTCTTGGCCTTTGCATCCACATCAGCCCCATCTTCTCTGCCTCGGTTGGCACCACAGCGCCAGTGTACAGTGTCTTCCCAGAACAATCTCATTTTTTCTGGTCCTCCCCTTTCAGTAAGGTTTCTTACAAGGACTCTACTGCCAGGTGAGAGTTCTACTCCATGAGTTTTTCTGTCATAGTGCTCTATTTCTCTTTGCGCAGCTTGGGTAGCTACCTTTGAAGCAACTTGATAGGCATCGGTCATCCTATCTGTCCACATTTTTACATACTCAGAGTGATTCTTATATTTTTACGTTACTGGAGTGTCAAACATGCTGGCTATTAGTAGTCTTGGAGATCTCCCTAACAGTAAGAAAAATTGAGATGACCCCATAGCTTCACTTTTGGTGCAGTTGTAGGCATGTATTACCTGGGCAAGTGAGTTCTTCCAGTCTTTCTTGGAGTCCGAAGCATAGACAACAGAGTACGAATAAATCTTTTGCATTTTCCGTTACCTTATGGATGATATGGAGTCGTGTGCGAGTTCTAAAATGTGGCAGTGTTTTCCTAATGCCAAGAACAACTGGTTTTCAAATTCTTTTCCCATGTCATGGTGAATTCTGGTAGGAAATCCAAATTTCAAGACAAAGTCCCTGAATGTCTTTTTGGCAACAGTCTTTGTTGACTTGTTTTTGGTTGCATAGACCTGAGCAAACCTAGTGAAGTGGTCTATTAGTACTAGTATGTAGATGGAGATCATCTCAAAGGGATTAGTGGTGACAATATTGTTTAATGGAGCTGTGGTAGGCTTATTAGGGCGTTTGTCATTCAGACAGGTGCACTGGTGATTAATGTATTTCTCGGCGTCTCTCTGCATATGTGGCCAAAATAATCTTTCTCTGATCAAATTTATAGTATTTTCAACTCCTAGGTGACCCAATTCTTCATGCAATTCTTTCAAAACCAATGAATGATACAGCTTGGGTAACACTAGTTGAGAACCTGAGGGTGTTTTCCACCTCAAGATTCCATCCTCGTCGAGGTATAATTTGGTCCACTGCTTCATTAGTATGCAGAGATCAAGCGATCCACCTTGTCGTTCCTCTTTTGATGGGTACCTGTTTTGGTTTTTGTACTTCCACACTGGAAGATTACTAAGTCTTCTTTTTGTGCAGTCCTGATTGTCTCTTTAGGTATTTGAGCTACCTTCTTTTGGGTACCATCTATTGTTGACGTTGTATTCGCGATGGTTATTGGACATAGCCAAGGCGTTTCTTCTTTCTGTCGTACTTGAAGTGCTTGGGTTATGCAACTGATGACTTTTGTTCATGTCTTAGTGGCATATGAGAGAGTACATCCGCATCCTCACTTCTCTTTCCTGGACGATACTTGATAGTGAAATTAAAGCCAGCTAGTTCTGCAACCCATCGGTGGCCTGTTGCATTTAGTTTAGCCATAGTTAGGACATAGGTTAGTGGATTGTTGTCAGTATAGACTACGAAGGATGGACAGTAGTATAGGTAGTCTCGGAACCTTTCACATATGGCCCACTTCATCGCTAGGAATTCTAGTTTTCCTGAATGCATGTGATAGTTCTTCTCGGCAGGTGTGAGAGTCCTAGACCAGTAAGCAATTACTTTTAACTTTTCCTCCTGCTCTTGGTACAACACAGCTCCTAGTCCTTCCTGCGAGGCATCACAATGCAGAAAAAAGGATTTGCTGTAGTCCGGGTAACCCATAACTGGAGGATGAGTTAAGCCCTCAATAAGCCGGTCCAGTACTACCTGGTGGTGGTCAGTCCAGACTATAGACTGATGAGAAGTTTGTTGACCTTTAGTTTTGGTGATGGCTTCTTCTTCTTCTTGGGTTGGTGAGCTGGTACTGACGTTCTGGTAGGTGTTGTAGCCGCTGATAGTAATTTATACAGGATCCATGGAATGGCCATCTTTAGACACGATCTTGCCCAAGAATATGACTTTGTTTCGGAATAGTTCACATTTCCTTCCTGTTAACTTGACTCCATGTTTCTGATACTGTTGCAGTACCAACCGGACATGTTCCACATGTTCTTGGAATGATCTGCTGTGAACCAGGTTGTCATCTAGGTATGGCAGACAGACCTCATCTCTCAGTCCCTTTAGACAAGTTTCCATGTTGCATTGAAATTCAGCTGGCGCAGAGCTAAGGTCAATCAGTGGTTGACTGGATTCTTCTACAAATCCTTGATGGTAGGCTTTCCCTTGGTCTAGCACCAAAAACCATGAACTTCCTCCTAGGCTGTCCATCATGTCTTGGATCCTAGGAATTGGATGGTGGTCTGGGATGGACTTCTGCTTTAACTCCCTGTAATCACAACACAGTATTAAACTACTGTCGTTCTTTCTCACACACACAATTGGTGAAGAGTATGATGATTTTGACTCTGCAATCCATTAGCGGTTCAACAGATCGTGCAGATATTCTTTCACCTCCTGGTGTAGTGGCTTAGGCACGGACATGCAAGTTCTTCTAACCGGTGTATTGTCTTTGAGGGGCAGTTGTGATTTAGGGAAGGGATGCATCCGACTTCAGAATCATCTTTAGCGAAGGCATGGCATTCCTCCCTTAGCATTGTCTTGACTATCTGTTGATCTTCCTAAAGTAGGTGTTCTATAGGTACTGGTGGATCCCAGTGTTCTTGATGAGCATAGCTTTCCGGTGACTGACTTGCGTTTAAATGATCCATTCGACCGTCTGGCCCTGATCTGTATGACTGTTGACTATGAGTCTCTGAGTGAGTGGCCATGATGTCTTGATGGGCTTGAGGCACATAATCCTAGTCTGACTTGGTAAGATAACGTCTTGCTTGGTGGTGTTCCAAACTGGAATGGATAGTTTAAAAAATATTCCCTTTTTAAATGACACTAACGTTTCCCCGATATACAGTCCTTCTGGCACATCATGAGCCTCATCAGGTGTAAACAAGACTGTCTGATCTTGCAAGGCTGGTTTTGGCGTGAGCCCTACATCTGAGATACGTCACAGTGTTTGCCGGAATTCTTTGGCTCTTGGTACCAGTCTTTAGTGCAGTACCACCAGTTTCTTTGAGGCTGGCTTGCTGTCACTACCAGAGCTTTGAGACGTTCTCACAGCTCTGTGTCTCCACCCCTGTGATGATGTCACTTAGAGTTTGGAGGTGTTCTCACTGTTCTGTTTCTCCGCCCCTGTGATGAGGTCTTTACTCCCAGCTGTCTCTCCTGCCTTTGATTTCCCTGCCTTTAAATCACCCCTCCTCCTATTGCAGGGCGTGGATTATATTTCTCTTTTCAGTTGTAGCTCTGCCTTGAGTATCTTCACTTCTTTAGCTACTAGTTCTCTGGACCTGTGTTCTGCTGCTGCAAGCACTCCGGATATTGCCAGCGGCCCTTGGATCCGTCTTCTCTGCGGCTGCAGCTCCATCAGCTAAGTGTGCAGACTTTGTTATGTACCTGGTGATTTCCTGACTGGATCTGAGGTGGCCACGGTTCCCTCCATATTCTGAGCAGGGCATCGGTGGCCGTGCCCCTTCCACTATTGTAGGGGTTACAGGGCTCATCAGTCTAAGGTACGTGGGCATGCCTCGTTCCACCATTTGGATCCGGGCATGTGCTTTAGCAGCATAGGGAGAGTGTTGAGGGTCTGACAGGGGTCACCCTTTCTCTTCCCTAGTTTGGGGTCCGGTCAGTAGCTCTTCTTACTGTGTATGCTCTGGTTACCCTTAAACAGCCGTGACATTATAATCCACCAAAACCGTCCTTGTTGACATGGATCCGCTTTCTGACCTGGTTGACCGCATGCAGGGTCTTTCTTTGGAAGTAGCGGATCTCCGTCAATCTCTGACTCAGCTACAAGCATTGGGCTCTGCTCCGGCTCATGGACTCTGTTGCGAGCCAAAGGTCTCACTTCCGGAAACGTTCTCCGGGGGCAGTGAGAATTTTGTTCGCTTCAGAGAGGCATGTAAACTCCATTTTTGTTTGTGTCCCCACTCCTCTGGTAATGAGGAACAGAGGGTGAGGATTGTCATCTCCCTGCTCAGAGGTAATGCTCAGACTTGGGCTTTTTCGCTGCCATCAGGGGATCCTTCCCTTCGATCCGTGGAAAGATTTTTTGTGGCCCTGGGGCAGATATATGATGACCCGGATCGTGTTGCTCTGGCAGAATCTAACTTACGTGTTCTATGCCAGAACAAACTGTCTGCGCAGCTTTATTGTTCTGAATTTCGGAGATGGGCAGCTGATTCAGGCTGGAATGATGCTGCACTCCGAAGTCAGTTCTGTCATGGTCTCTCAGAGGGTTTGAAAGATGCCTTTGCTTTCCATGAGAGACCAACGTCCTTAGAGTCTGCCATGTCATTAGCGGTACGCCTTGACAGGTGTCTAAGGGAAAGAAACAAGACCTCTCCGTCCAGCCATTGTCAGTCTAGGGGCAATGGTGCGGACTCATTCAGTATGCAGGGGTCTCATCCTGTCTCGCTCCCCTCTGAGGAGGAGCCCATGCAGCTAGGCCGACTTGCCCCTGATAAAAGACGATTTAGTCCTCAGAATATGGTGTGTTTTTGTTGTGGGGGCATAGGTCATTTGGCAAATGTTTGTCCGTCTAGGAGATTCCTGACCTGTACTAAGAGCGATAATAAGAGAAAAACCTCCAGAGGTAGATCATCAAGTTCTGCTTCATCTGCTACTTTGGGCAAAGTTGATGTGGGAATTGATGCTTTTCCTTTGACCTGCAGTTCCCGTTTTCTCCTGTCTGCCAGGGTGGCGCTAGAGAGCAAAGTCATTCCTTGTGAGATTTTTGTCGATAGTGGAGCGGCCGTCAATCTTATTGACACTCAATTTGTAGCCTTGCATGGTTTTCAGGTTTGTACATTAGAAAAGGATATACCTGTTTTTGCTATTGACTCTGCCCCACTCTCGCAGAGATCTCTGAAAGGCATTGTTCACAATATCCGGCTAGCTGTAGGTGACACTCATGTGGAAGAGATATCTTGTTTTGTCCTTAACGGATTGCCTTCTCCTCTAGTTTTGGGGCTACCCTGGCTCACTAGACATAACCCCACTATTGATTGGCAAGGAAGGCAAATAAATGAGTGGAGTGACTTTTGTAGAGAGAATTGTCTCACAGCCACTCTTGCAGAGGTGTCTACTAAAACTCTGCCATCATTTCTCTCTGATTTCTCGGATGTGTTTTCCGAGAGCGGTGTTCAGGAGCTACCTCCTCACCGGGAGTTTGATTGTCCCATTAACCTCATTCCCGGCGCCAAGCTGCCAAAGGCACGCCTCTACAATCTCTCACAACCGGAAAGACTCGCAATGCGAACCTATATCTCCGAGAGTCTCGAGAAGGGGCATATTCGTCCCTCAAAGTCGCCTGTTGCTGCGGGTTTTTTTTTTGTTAAAAAAAAAGATGGCTCTCTGAGACCTTGCTTAGATTTTAGGGAGCTGAACCGTATCACGATTCGCGATCCCTATCCCCTTCCTCTGATCCCGGACCTCTTCAACCAAATTGTTGGGGCCAAGGTGTTTTCCAAATTGGATCTGAGAGGCGCGTACAACCTGGTCAGGGTCAAAGAGGGGGATGAATGGAAAACGGCCTTTAATACCCCTAACGGGCATTTCGAGAATCTCATTATGCCTTTCGGCCTGATGAATGCTCCGGCCGTCTTTCAGCATTTTGTTAATAGTATTTTCTATCATTTAATGGGGAAATTTGTATTGGTGTATCTTGATGATATTTTGATTTTTTCCCCTGATGTTCAGACCCATCAGGATCATCTTTTTCAGGTCCTGCAGATACTGCGGGAAAATAAACTGTATGCCAAGCTGGAGAAATGTCTTTTTATGGTATCGGAGATTCAATTTCTGGGTTTTCTCCTCTCTGCTTCTGGTTTTCGCATGGATCCGGAGAAGGTCCGTGCTGTGCTGGAGTGGGAGCTTCCTGAAAATCAGAAGGCATTGATGCGCATTCTGGGTTTTGCTAACTACTACAGAAAGTTCATTTTGAATTATTCCTCTATTGTCAAACCCCTTACTGACATGACAAAAAAGGGGACGGATTTTTCCTCTTGGTCGGAGGAGGCGCTTGCAGCCTTTTCTAAGATTAAAGAGAGTTTTGCGTCTGCTCCCATCTTGGTGCATCCCGATGTTTCCTTACCTTTTATTGTTGAGGTGGATGCTTCCGAGGTGGGTGTAGGTGCAGTTTTGTCCCAGGGCCCCTCTCCTGCCAAATGGCGACCTTGTGCCTTTTTCTCTAGAAAACTCTCCCCGGCAGAGAGAAACTATGATGTCGGAGATAGGGAGTTGTTGGCCATCAAGTTGGCTTTCGAGGAATGGCGCCATTGGTTGGAGGGGGCCAGGCACCCTATCACCGTTTTTACCGACCATAAGAATCTGGCGTACTTGGAGTCGGCCAGGCGTATGAATCCGAGACAGGCCAGATGGTCTCTGTTCTTCTCCAGATTCAATTTTGTTGTTACTTTCCGCCCTGGGATCAAGAATGTGAAGGCTGATGCTCTCTCTCGCTGTTTTCCGGGAGGAGGAAACTCTGAGGACCCGGGTCCCATTTTGGCGGAGGGGGTAGTTGTTTCTGCTCTATATTCCGATTTGGAGGCCGAGGTCCAGGCTGCCCAGTCTGAGGCACCTGCCCGTTGTCCCTCCGGGAAGTTGTTCGTGCCTCCTGAGCTACGTCACAAACTCTTTAAGGAACATCATGATACGGTTCTTGCTGGTCACCCCGGGAGTAGAGCCACGGTAGATCTCATTGCTCGGAGATTTTGGTGGCCGGCTCTTCGTAAGTCTGTGGAGGGTTTTGTGGCGGCTTGTGAGACGTGCGCTCGCGCTAAGGTCCCTCGTTCACGACCTTCAGGTTCCCTTCTCCCGTTACCCATACCTTCCCGTCCTTGGACACACCTGTCCATGGACTTTATCACGGATCTTCCTCGTTCCTCGGGGAAGTCGGTGATCCTGGTGGTCGTGGACCGTTTTAGCAAGATGGCTCATTTCGTTCCTTTCCCTGGTTTACCCAATGCTAAAACGTTGGCGCAAGCTTTTGTCGATCATATTGTTAAATTGCACGGCGTTCCCTCTGAGATTGTTTCCGATAGAGGCACGCAGTTTGTGTCCAGGTTCTGGAAGGCTTTCTGTTCTCGCCTGGGGGTTCGGCTGTCCTTCTCTTCTGCTTTTCACCCGCAGTCGAATGGTCAGACTGAGCGCCTCAATCAGAATCTGGAGACATATTTGCGCTGTTTTGTGGCAGAGAACCAGGAGGATTGGTGTTAATTTCTCCCTCTTGCTGAGTTTGCTTTGAACAACCGTCGTCAGGAATCTTCTGATAAGTCACCATTTTTGGTGCATATGGGTTCCATCCGCAGTTTGGGACATTCTCGGGAGGGGCTCTTTCTGGTTTACCTGAGGAGGAGAGATTTTCCTCGTCTTTGTCTACCATTTGGCAAAAGATTCAGAGTAATCTCAGAAAGATGAGTGAGAAGTATAAGCGTGTGGCTGATAAGAGACGTGTGCCTGGTCCGGACCTGAATGTGGGTGATCTGGTGTGGTTGTCTACAAGAAATATTAAACTGAAGGTTCCCTCCTGGAAATTGGGTCCCAAGTTTATTGGGCCTTATAAAATTTTGTCAGTCATCAATCCTGTTGCCTTCCGCCTTGATCTTCCACGGGTTTGGAAGATACATAATGTATTTCACAGATCTCTCTTAAAACCATATGTCCAGCCCACGGTACCCTCCTCTTTGCCTCCTCCTCCGATTTTGGTTGATGGCAATCTGGAGTTTGAGGTTTCCAGAATTGTGGACTCTCGCATTGTCCGCGGTTCTCTTCAGTACCTCGTTCATTGGAAGGGTTATGGTCCTGAGGAGAGGATGTGGGTTCCGATGTCGGACATTAAAGCCACTCGCCTTATCAGGGCATTTCATAGGGCTCATCCTGGGAAGGTGGGTCCTGGGTGTCCGGAGTCCACCCGTAGAGGGGGGGGGGTACTGTCACTACCAGAGCTTTGAGACGTTCTCACAGCTCTGTGTCTCCACCCCTGTGATGATGTCACTTAGAGTTTGGAGGTGTTCTCACTGTTCTGTTTCTCCGCCCCTGTGATGAGGTCTTTACTCCCAGCTGTCTCTCCTGCCTTTGATTTCCCTGCCTTTAAATCACCCCTCCTCCTATTGCAGGGCGTGGATTATATTTCTCTTTTCAGTTGTAGCTCTGCCTTGAGTATCTTCACTTCTTTAGCTACTAGTTCTCTGGACCTGTGTTCTGCTGCTGCAAGCACTCCGGATATTGCCAGCGGCCCTTGGATCCGTCTTCTCTGCGGCTGCAGCTCCATCAGCTAAGTGTGCAGACTTTGTTATGTACCTGGTGATTTCCTGACTGGATCTGAGGTGGCCACGGTTCCCTCCATATTCTGAGCAGGGCATCGGTGGCCGTGCCCCTTCCACTATTGTAGGGGTTACAGGGCTCATCAGTCTAAGGTACGTGGGCATGCCTCGTTCCACCATTTGGATCCGAGCATGTGCTTTAGCAGCATAGGGAGAGTGTTGAGGGTCTGACAGGGGTCACCCTTTCTCTTCCCTAGTTTGGGGTCCGGTCAGTAGCTCTTCTTACTGTGTATGCTCTGGTTACCCTTAAACAGCCGTGACACTTGCATTTGACTCACCAGGACTTCTGCTTTGGAAGTCGGCAATTCCAAGGCGGTTCCTAGTAGGTCCATGTACCCTGTAATGGTTTTCTATCCCTTGACAGCTATCTCCTTGAAGAGTTCTTCTACTATTCTTCTGCTATTGTCAGTATACGGTACAAGTATACAGAGATGGCAGATATGTATGTCTTAAAAGCAGATATGTATCCAGAAAGGGATAGCGAAGCCGCAGCAGAGGTGTAATATGTATCTCTCATTATGCAGACTTCACTTCTCTAATGTGTATAGACATTTGAAGACAAGAAGCCCAGTGGATTGCACTTAGTGCTTACAAACCAGCAAACGCCCCCTACACACTGAGAACACGTCTCCAAGCCCATGAGAAGGTTTTCATACTGATGGTTTTACCGCTGGTCCCGATTCAATCCAAGTACCCTCTGCTAGAGCGTTCCTCGGTTAAATCCGACACAGGGAGACAGATGACAATCTATAAAACACACACACATCCTAAGATAAATTATAATAAAATTTCCACAACAGTTGCGACTTTCTCATCTGCCGATACCACAAATGGCAGAACTAGCTGTTTGGTGTTGTTACTTCCCGCTGTTAGTTGAAAAACTACCTCAATCCACCCGGAGAAAAGAAATTTCAGTATCGTTGGCTGCCTTCCCAAGGAGGACTCCTGACCCCAGCAATTCTTCAAAAGATCAGAGCACTGTATGTGGCAGAACCCGCTGTGTCCACCTCTCATTGATGATGCTCACCTGGGAGCTGGTGTCCCATAGGGCATGGACAGAAGTATTGTCTATTTCACAGTTCACAAGGCATTTTTTTCCAACAAGACTCAGTAACTTGCTGTTTTGTCTCATGGTAACACCGGCCACGTGAGTTGGTACTTGCTGAGCCATCTGGAGGAATCTTTGGTTACAGCAATTGTGCACTCTTTGAAAGGAGTTTGGATTTCCCCTACCAACCGTGGCACTGATGGTGGTTTTGGAGCTTGCTAGTTTGCTACCGACAAGAGTTGCACTTTGGGACACAGGATTGGTTCTAGGACAGGTTACTTTGCTTGGAGAAGTGTCTTCATCTTTATTATGTCTTTTTGCATCTGTAGCATCAGCTTTTCAAGTTCAAAGTTGCTATTAGACAGCTGTTGAATTGTTGGGCTACTTGCCTGTGATGAAGACCAAGGTGTTGTGTTGGCCGTTGTCATCTGGACACTTGGTTCCGGAGGACACTGTAAGGCGTTAGACTGACATTCTTTCCCTTTTGTTGAACTGCTGTGCTGAGATTTCTTTTGCTTCTGTTCCCTTTCCATCTCCATGTTGGTGGCTTCATTTGTTTTCTCTATGAGCACCTCATCTGGGATGGAAGGGTCATCTAAATACTGCTTTAATTGAAATTTGATGTGTTCATTTCTCAGTACAGGAGCCACTGATCTTAGAAATTTCTTCTGTATCAGCTCAGTCCCGAAATGTTCATCAGAGCTTTCCCCTTGGCAGACAAATAGCAACCGATCTTTCAATTCAATCGATTTGAACAGGAAATTCTGTGGAGTTTCATTGCTCTTCTGGGAAATGTTGAGGAGTTGCTGGTACAGTTCGGAGGCGTTCTCCTCCTTGTAGTGACTTTTCGAGATTCGTCTAAGTTGCACTAGAGTCAGTCCATTTTTCATCTCCTGCATACCTCTGAGGCTTAGATCAGGGCTAATAGCTTTGACCACTGCTTCGACGATCTCAGTCTCAGGATACCCTATCTGAAGTCCCAGGTCGATTTGGTGCATCAGATTGGTGTAGGACAGCTTATCCTTCTGCTCTTTTTCTCCAATCTTGCCTGTGATCTTGAAGTCTTTTCTAATTGTCATCCCTAGTAAGCTACCATGTTGTAGTCTCTGAGTAAGCGGAGCTGGCTCTGGTTTCAGCTGACGGTCACTTGAGTCTTTACTTTTGGTACTCAGCTCTTTAATCTGTTCCTCAATTATTCTGGACATTTCCTGGAACTTCTCCTGCATAGTGTGTTACTGTTGCCAATTGCTGTTCTGGTTGGGGGTCTTTCTTTCTGAAGCTTGGGACTTTTGCATTGTCCCTCTTCTTCTCTAGCTTGCTAATTAATATTTTTCTTGCTTGCAGAAATGGCGTCACTGTCTTCTCACTTTCAGTTTCGACCAGTTCATCCATCACCCCGTTCATCCATAACTATCTGCATATAATAACGCCGGGTTTTTCCCTTCGCCATGCTGGCTTCGGAGGCTTTAATGAATTGGCAAACCTCGAGATCACCCACTGACAAGTGGATCAGTTGTCCACCGATTTCATCCTGCAGCCTCTATAGATCCATCTGTGTTCACTTGCTGTGCTGCAAGGGTTAATATCCCACTCTGCTGTAAAATTCATGTAACCACTCTTTTTCACTTCCGGGTCCGCGTCGTCTTCACCCGCTCCCTGTACGGGCCACGAATTTTGTTGCACAGATGCTGAAAGTATGGTCAATAATTCCAATGTGCGAAGGGAGTGGGCAGGGTGAAACCAGATGTGTTTTTATTGAACATTTTTCTGCAATGACAAATACATGACCTTCAGTATGAGAGACAGGATAGTAACAACATATTCTGTCCCTATAGATTAATACACATCTATCTATTCAATACTGACATGCACACATTCAGCTATAACATTTTTATAAGAGATAATTCATTATCATGTGCAGCTCTGTTATTATTGAACCTGCGTCACAGTAAGCAAATAGTGCAGTATACTCATATATATTAACATCAACTCCTATAGAAATCACATTCACTACACACTGGTGCCAGGTGTCACATCAGTTTACTTCACTAACATTTGTGCAGGGTTATCTACTCACACTGCATCACCAGCAGCCTTAGCTGATTACAGGGATGTACATTAAATCATTTTACCCTCTTTATTGCCCTTAATTTGTGTTCTCTTACCTGCAATGACAAATACATGACCTTCAGTCTGAGAGGCAGAATAGTAACAAGATATTTTGTCCTCCAGAAACCAAAGATCTGTATTTAAAGTTCCTACCTGCTAATGGTAGTATTATGTTGTCATTCAGGCTTTAAGCACTCTGCTGTCATCTACTGGTGATTTAGTAGAACTGCTATGAGTTTAACTTTCCTATTACCACAGTTTTTCATGGGGTGCCTATTTTTGACATACCTTACAATTGCAGCTTTACCGACATGTCAGGTCATCTACCACTGCCTGGGTATGGGTCTCAGACACTAGACTGACGTTTCCCCACTTAACTCTCATCTCATCAGGTATAACCTTTGTGACATAGTCAAAAATAGAGATTTGTTTCGCGGCAAACTTCGCTTCGCAACTAGATAGAGGGACAAACGCTAATGGAATAACTAATTGCAACTGGTGTGATATACTTATTGCGCCAAAAAAACGAATTAAGAGATGCGATATATCAGCTTCCACAAAATACTGATTGAGGGGTTTGATATACCAGCTTCCACAAAGTACTGATTGAAGGGTGTGGTACACCAGCTTCCACGAAATACTTATTGAGGGGTGTGATACACCGGCTTCCACAAAATATCGATTGAGACTTGCTAAGTATCAGCTTCCACCAAATAATGATTAAGGCGTTTGATATGCCGACTTCCAGCAAATACTCATTAAGGGGTTCTGTATAACTGTTTCCACAAAATACTGATAAAGGGGATAGATATACCGGCTTTCACGAAATATTGATTGAGACCTGCGATGCACAAGCTTCCACCAAATATTAAGGGGTTTGTTATACTGGCTTCCAAAAAAACTCATTAAGGGGTTCTATATACCTGTTTCCACAAAATACTGATAGAGGGGAATGATACACCGGCTTCCACCAAATATTGATTGAGGCCTGCGATACACCAGCTTCTACCAAATATTAATTAAGGGATTTGATATACCACTTCCAGCAAATACTCAATAAGGGGTTCTATATACCTGTTTCCACCAAATATTGATATACCGGCTTCCACCAAATATTGATTGAGGTCTACGATACACCTGCTTCCACCAAATATTGATTAAGGGGTTTGATATACCAGCTTCCAGCAAATACTCACTAAGGGGTTTGATTTACCGGCTTCCAGCAAATACTCATTAAGGCGTTCTATATACCTGTTTCCACAAAATACTGATAGAGGGGATTGATATACCAGCTTCCACCAAATAATGATTGAGGCCTGCGATACACCGACTTCCACTAAATATTGATTAAGGGGTTTGATATACCAGCTTCCAGCAAATACTCACTAAGGGGTTTGATTTACCGGCTTCCAGCAAATACTCATTAAGGGGTTCTATATACCTGTTTCCACAAAATACTGATAGAGGGGATTGATATACCAGATTCCACCAAATATTGATTGAGGCCTGCGATACACCGACTTCCACTAAATATTGATTAAGGGGTTTGATATACCAGCTTCCAGCAAATACTCATTAAGGGGTTCTATATACCTGTTTCCACAAAATACTGATAGAGGGGATATACACTCACCTAAAGAATTATTAGGAACACCTGTTCTATTTCTCATTAATGCGATTATCTAGTCAACCAATCACATGGCAGTTGCTTCAATGCATGTAGGGTTGTGGTCCTGGTCAAGACAATCTCCTGAACTCCAAACTGAATGTCAGAATGGGAAAGAAAGATGATTTAAGCAATTTTGAGCGTGGCTTGGTTGTTGGTGCCAGACGGGTCGGTCTGAGTATATCACAATCTGCTCAGTTACTGGGATTTTCACGCACAACCATTTCTAGGGTTTACAAAGAATGGTGTGAAAAGGGAAAAACATCCAGTATACGGCAGTCCTGTGGGCGAAAATGCCTTGTTGATGCTAGAGGTCAGAGAAGAATGGGCCGACTGATTCAAGCTGATAGAAGAGCAACATTGACTGAAATAACCACTCGTTACAACCGAGGTATGCAGCAAAGCATTTGTGAAGCCACAACACCCACAACCTTGAGGCGGATGGGCTACAATAGCAGAAGACCCCACCGGGTATCACTCATCTCCACTACAAATAGGAAAAAGAGGCTACAAATTTGCATGAGCTCACCAAAACTGGACTGTTGAAGACTGGAAAAATGTTGCCTGGTCTGATGAGTCTCGATTTCTGTTGAGACATTCAAATGGTAGAGTCTGAATTTGGCGTAAACAGAATGAGAACGTGTAATCATCATGCCTTGCTACCACTGTGCAGGCTGGTGGTGGTGGTGGTGTAATGGTGTAGGGGATGTTTTCTGGGCACACTTTAGGCCCCTTAGTGCCAATTGGCTATCGTTTAAATGCCACGGGCTACCTGAGCATTGTTTCTGACCATGTTCATCCCTTCATGACCACCATGTACCCATCCTCTGATGGCTACTTCCAGCAGGATAATGCACCATGTCACAAAGCTCGAATCATTTCAAATTGGTTTCTTGAACATGACAATGAGTTCACTGTACTAAAATGGTCCCCACAGTCACCAGATCTCAACCCAATAGAGCATCTTTGAAATGTGGTGGAACGGGAGTTTCGTGCCCTGGATGTGCATCCCTCAAATCTCCATCAACTGCAAGATGCTATCCTATCAATATGGGCCAACATTTCTAAAGAATGCTATCAGCACCTTGTTGAATCAATGCCACGTAGAATTAAGGCAGTTCTGAAGGCAAAAGGGGGTCCAACAACGTATTAGTATGGTGTTCCTAATAATTCTTTAGGTGAGTGTATATACCGGCTTCCACCAAATATTGATTGAGGCCTGCGATACACCGGCTTCCACCAAACATTGAAATCATTCATCATTCCTTAGTTAACACAGACCGGAACTTCTCAAGGATATAGTGATACTTGTTTTCATACAGGATATTTCAATAAAAGACGAATATGAAGCCAGGCAATCTATTTGCGCAGAAAACACATGGTTTGTATGCGTTTTAAATGCGTTTTTTTCACATTTCAACCTGGTGAGTATAAGATTATTCATCATTTATCATAAATATTCATATGGGATGTTGAATTATCCACAGAATTGATATATTTTGCAAAATATAACCGCATATGCGTTTTTAAGCATCTTCCATGTGTCTTCTTTCAAATAATACATATATTTTTTCTCTTTCCTGTGCAGTGGTTATAAACTTAATTTATTCCTCATTTCTTAGTTAAACGTATCAAGAATATCACAATCTTCATTTTTCATGTGGGTGAAAATGAAGAGAAGAGATGGGTGGGGGCCTCCCACTGAGGGGAGATTTCCAACCTGAAATGACAACAAGGAATTAGCGGCCGGCTGACAGTGCATTAGAGATTCGGACTACTGAGAGAGAGAGAACCATGTGACACCTGCCTAGTCACGTAGGACGCCAAAGCCAGAACAGCAGTGAACCACGTGAGACGCCGAACAGCGCACACGGGAGGCATTGAGTACTAGCAGCAGTGAGTAGAAGTGACGAGCAGCGAATGCACCATAACCAAGTGGGGTGAGTGTACTGATTATTGAGTGGGACGCCACCAAAATCAATGTAACACAAAAAACAGTGAGTACATAAAGCCTTTTTGGGATATCATTAGGAATCTATTATAACTATTGAAAGTCCCTTTTTAAAAAGACTTGCACTCCGCAAATTATAATAATTATGAGTGCACAACAATAATTATGAAGTAAATGAGAAGATTGAGCAGCTCTCACCTGCTGCACCTGTAGTGAGCACGGTACCAGCCTGGACACGGCCGTAACAGTAGCACGGTACCAGCCTGGACACGGCCGTAACAGTAAATCAACAAAAGGAGAAAATCCGGCTCTTGAACAACAGGAGACACTTTATTTAGCGGTAGAACTTCCAATCCTCATAGGCAAGGGTATAGTCAACGCATTTCAGACCTTTGTGTATCAGTCCTTAATCATGACATAAAAAACCCCAAACTGAACAGTTACCCATGTAACCCTCCTCCACCAATCCACAGAGGTTGAGGCATCACATGGGTATTTAACTGTTTAGTAGGATTTTATTAAAAACTGCTTGTACATATGTTACTAAAATCAAAGATGTGTAACAAGATACCCACAGCATTGGCTGATGTATTCCAACATAATCCCATAGACACTTTATTATACTGTAAAATTAAATCTTGTCTCTTATTTAATCCTGCTGGAATCCGGGTATTCAATTGGAACATCCAGAAAGTCTCTGTGTTGAGAAGCTTTCTGCGATGGTCCCCGCCCCGTAATGGGGCTGTAACTCTTTAAATGCCAACCACACTCAATGCTGAAGAATCGGCTCCATGTTCCAAGGCAAAATGCAGACTAACAGCAGAAACGTTCCTTGTTTTATAATGCAGAATGTCGGATATATGTTTTCTGATCGTGGTTTTAAATGCATTTGTTGTGCAACCCACGTATTGAAGCAAGCAAATTTGATTTAATTGATGACATACTTGGTATTGAAATTCAAATACTGTATGTCTAGATTGCAAATTGTCTTTTATTCACCGTAGATATAAAAATATTGCTTACTTCCATGTGCCCACAATATATGCATCTAGTATGTCCGCATTTAAAATTGCCTTTATTGGAAAGCCAGGTTGGCTGCAACCTGGTACGGTCAACATAAAGGCTGGGGCTAAGTAGATTTCCAAGTGTTGGTGCACGTCGTGCAACACATTTAATACCGTCCTGTATGAATCTTGACTAATCCTTGTCAAAACTCAGAACAGGGAGATGTTTTTTAATTATGTGACATATGTTTTTGTACTCTTCACTGTAAGCAGTCGAGAACATAATGGCATCACCACCGGACAGATCACCTGCATTGGATCTCAAACGTTGTTTACTATTAGGGAAAATCAAAGCCCTTCTGTCCAGTGATAGCGGCAAGTTCCTCTGACCTGTTAGTAATTCAGAGGGGTAAAGCCTTTGCTCCAATCTTTTTTTTACTTTATTAGACTCATTTTTAAACCTCAATTACTATTGCTGCTACTACATACCACTGCCAACATCGCTACGTACCAATTAAACCACCCTCATCTTTCCTATTAACAACTATCACTGCCAACATTACTAATATGAACTGCTACTATCAAATAACATTATTTGAGCCTCAACTGCTTTTGGACTGTGACTAAACATTGAGGACTAACTGTTAATTAATTAATACTAACTATTCTTTGAACCGCTGCTATTCCAACTGCTGCTACATCTTGAACTGCTGCTATTACACTGAGGACTTGACATACAAGTCCATGGTCACTGGCTAACCAATACTAACTATCTTTTGAATCGCTGCTATTACTAATTACTAATTTTCTTTTGAATCACTGCTATTTCAATTGCTGCTATATATTTTTGAACTGCTGCTAATCTTACTGAGGACTTAAATACGAGTCCATGGTCACTGGCAATGGATCAATCACTGAACGTCTGGGAAATTAGTTAGACATCATACTACAACCTGTGGTAAAGAGTACCAGGATATATTAAGGATACAGCTGATGTGTTGCGAGCTATGTATAATTTTGTATGGAACTCTTAATATAGGTGGGTAACTGCAGAGGTTGAGGCATTGCATCCCTCCATTCCCCACAGGGTAGCTCTTCTGGCAATGGAATTTCAGCTTTATAAGTATACCAGCCACTTTGGTAATTTCATTGATTATGTGTGTGAGGTTACGTCCTTTTTACTCACACATAATTATTTGATGTTTGATAACACCTACTACATGCAGGTGCAAGGCGTGTCAATGGGGTCGAAATTCTCACCCTCATTTGCAAACCTCACTATGGTGTATTGGGAAGAAAAATACATCTATAGTTTAGATTGCCCTTTTGGGACGAGTTTGGTCTGATATGGCAGATATACCAATGACCTGCTTTTTGTGTTGCAGGGTGATGTATCTGCCTTACCGCACTTCAAACATTATCTCAACAATAATATGTACAGCTTGCATTTCACCTGTATGGTAGAGTTGGAGTCTACTACATTTTGGGATCTAAAATTGACTGATGTTCCAGACCAAGTGGTATGTACTGAAACTTACAGAAAGGAGGTGGCAGACAATTGCATACTCCATGCAAATAGCCACCATCCGGTCCGTGTCATAAGGGGTATACCTGTGGGGGAACTAATGCGCGCATGCAGAAATTGTAGAACAGAGTCAGCCTTTCAAAAAGAATGTGGGGTGGGGTATCCGGCATGGATGTTACAAAGAAGCATCAACATCGTGTCTAAAAAATCTAGACACAATATGTTATTCGGTCCTAGAAATACTCGAAAAAAAGCCTCATGCACACGACCGTGCTGTTTTTTGCAAACCGCAAACCCGTGTTCCTTCCGCAATTTGTGGAACGGAACGGGTGGCCCATTGTAGACATGCATATTCTTGTCCGCAAAACGGAAAAGAATAGGACATGCTATATTTTTTATGCGGGTCCTCGGAACGGAGCAACGGATGCGGACAGCAAACAGAGTGCTTTCCGCATCTTTTGCGGCCTCATTGAAGTGAATGGGTCCGCATCCAAGCCGCAAAAACTGTGGCTCGGATGCGGATCATGCGGATCATAGCTAGGGTCTTGTGCATGAGGCCAAAGAGGGATAACCAATTTAGGGATAATACAATAAATGTCAGTGAAAATAAAAATCGGTTAACCTCAGCCCCACTGTCGATAAATACCTCAATTTCCATAGTTTTGGACTCTAGCGCCACCTCGATAGACAGGAGAAATCGGGTACTACCAATAAATGACAAAAGTACATTTTCTTGCTCCTCGCCCACACCCCCACACCACCAATAGCAATTTAGGGATTAAGCTAAATTGGGGATTAAGCTAAATTTAGGGATTAAGCTAAATTAAGATTTTTTTTACACCTTGACGCAGGATGTAACGACAAATATTCATGAAATGTCCCTTCTTTCCACAACAAAAACAGACTCCCTTCATATGAACAGAGCTCTTACCAGCAGTCCCAGGAGTAGCTCCCCCCAACTGCAAGTGTCAAAGGAAGCTGCCACCTTATTTGACAGTACATCCTGAGGGTGAGGACCCTTAGATCTCCCCCTCAAGCGTCTATCCAGACGTACAGCAAGGGACATAGCTGCTTCCAATGACTCAGGTTTTTCATGAAAGGCCAACGCGTCCTGTAGCCTCTCAGATAGACCCTGACAGAACTTGCTATGGAAAGCAGGATCATTCCACTCCGTATCCATAGACCATCTTCTTTTTTTTAAATCAGATCATTTTTTATTGAACATTTTACAATGTAACTACACGTTTTATCATATTACGTACAAGGATGACATAGAGACATGCTGTCCATACGGCTAATAACGAAAAGGACGCCAAGCTATGTGTAGTAAACAGATTACAATCCAACCCCCCCACCCCTCCCATCCCACCCCACCCAACCTGCAAGATTCAAAAGGCACATTGTTAAACACTTCTATTCAGACGTCGAAACGACAGCCATGGATCCCACAATTTTTCAAATTTCGCTGGGCATCCACGCTTCTGGTATACCATCCGTTCATAACTCAGCATCATGTCAACCGCACTTAAGAATTCGCCTAGCGTTGGCGGCGCTGTCTGTATCCAATGTAGGGCGATTAATTTCCTAGCAACATACAACACTCTACCTATAGCTATTTTATGCACCTGACCGGTGGCCAATTCAGAGACATATCCCAACACACACACTTTCGGGTCAGAGGGTATTCGTACTTTGTAAACGTCCTGTGTCGTCTGACGTACCAACTCCCAGTATCTCCCTAACCTTTCGCACGTCCACATCATATGCAACAAATCTTCAGACACCACAGAGCATCTTGGACATTCATCCGTGGGTCTAAACCCTATACGGAACAAAAAAAACTGTGTTTTGTAGACTCTATGGACAATAAACAGCTGCGAGAGTTTACGCCCTTCACTCAAGGAAGAGAGAGGTATCGCCTCCAGTATGTCAGACCACTGGTTGTCAGTTAAGTCGCCAACATCTTTTTCCCATTTACTTTTAGCCGCAAGCGGATGTGACATTAGAAACTTATCAAGCAACATCTTGTATATACAGGAAATCATACCTCTCCTCGCCCCCCTGGACAGAATCAGGTGCAATGCAGCATCTCTCCGCGCCACCATAGTTGTACCTTTAAATGTGGAGTTGTAAGCGTGTCTCACCTGAAGGTACTTATAAAAGTGAGTTCTAGGCAGTTCATACTTCTCCTGAAATCTGGCAAATGACATGAACTTCTTTTCCTCTAAAAGATGTCCCAACCTCAGAATACCCTTCCCTTTCCATGCCCCAAACTCAGACAGGGAGAGGAATTCCGGCAGCACGGGATTATCCCACAGTGGAGTGTATTCCGTATTGCCGAAAACCCCCCTCAGGAGCTTGACCCTATTCCACACGGATTGCATCAAATGTCCCAAATCACCCATCGGACCACTCCTTCCAGCCCCCTTAGTCTCAAGGATTAGCAGTAGGTCACTAGAGGACAAGCAATACTTAAACAACTGACACGACATCTCACTCGACTCCAGTTCCAGCCACCCCTTAAAATGTTGGCATTGTGCCGCCAGGAAGTACACCCAGGGGTTTGGCACTGCAAGGCCCCCTTCCGTTTTAGGATATTGCAACGTTTCCAGCTTAATTCTCGGTTGCCCCTTCCGCCATATGAGCTCCCTGAAAGTAGCATTGATTGGAGCAAATTTGGACTTTGACAGCCAGACCGGGGAATTATGTAGAACATAGAGTAGCTGGGGCATCAACACCATTTTAATGAGATTTGCTCTTCCCGCCACTGACAGATATAATTTACACCATGCCTTAGTTTTATTACAAAATTTAACAACCAGCGGGTCAAAATTAAGGCGCCCAAAGTCTCGTATTCTCGGGGATATATGGATACCCAAGTACTTAAAGGTCGCTACACATGGAATACTTCTGTCTCGCACTGTCTGTGATTGCACTTGCCCGTCAAGCAGCATAATCGCCGACTTACTCCAGTTAATAGTCAGACCCGACAGATCCCTGAAGCAATCAATGATTTTCATAGCCGCTTCCAACGATGGACCAGTATCCCCCAGAAAAAGCAAAGTGTCGTCTGCATACATCGCCACTTTATTATCAACTGTCCCATATTGGAACCCCCGAATGTCCGTTGATTTCCGAATCGCTGCGGCCAATGGCTCAATCGCAACTGCAAATAGCAGAGGCGACAACGGGCACCCCTGTCTAGTACCCCGGCCCAGGCAGAACTTGGGGGACACCCCTCCATTCGCCCTGATACATGCTTTGGGTTTAGAATATAGCACCCGGACCCAGGATATATATTCATCTCCAAATCCCATATACGCCATAACTCTCCACAAGAATCGCCACTCAATGCTGTCAAAGGCCTTGGCCGCATCTAAAGAAAGGATAGCTCTATCTCCAACATTATCAGCTGGAAGTTGAATACTGGCAAACACTCTTCTAATATTAATTGACGTTGACTTCTGAAGCATGAAGCCAGTCTGGTCAGAGTGTATGATAGACAAAATCACTTTAGACAGACGCATGGCCAAGACCTTTGCAAGCAACTTAACATCAGCGGAGAGCAACGATATCGGTCTATATGAGTCAGGGAGAGAGTGATCCTTGTCCGGCTTAGGAATGACTACTATTACCGCCTCCTGCATGGACGGAGGCAACTCCCCCCTCTCCTTGGAATAATTTAATACCTTCAGAAGTTCCGGGAGCAGCACTTCCGAAAAGGACTTATAAACTTCCGCCGGAAGCCCATCTAAACCTGGAGCCTTGTCGTTGGCCATAGCAGCTAATGCCGCCTTCAATTCTTCCAACTCAATCGGCTCCTCTAATCGCATACTGTCTTCCCTGGAAAGCTTAGGGAGATTTAATGTGGCTAAAAAGGTGTCAATATCCTCATCCGAGCATGTCACCCTAGAAGCATACAGAGAGGAGTAAAAATTATTCAGTATATTCAAAATGTTATCCGTATCACGCCTGAGGACGCCGCCAGCATCTAACAGGCCAGATATACATTGTGACCCTTGCTGCGCTTTTGCGATAACCGAGAGCATATGGCCTACACTCTCACCCTCAGTAAAAAATTGCTGCTTGTAAAACAGTCGTTTCCTCTCTGCTACCTCCAAAAGGTGACACCTCAACTCCTCCTGCCTAGCCTTCAAGGTATTGCTTGTCATGATAGAAGGATTTAACACAAAAGCTTCCTCCGCTATCCTCATATTATCCTGCTTCTGCCGATCAAGCTCTCTAGATTTAGATTTAATCCGACTGACTGTTTTAATAAAGGATCCTCTGAGGAAGGCCTTCATTGCATCCCAGACGACTGACGGAGACGCAGTCCCTTCATTTATACAAAAATATTCCCTAAGGGATTGAAGCATATCAGTCGGCTCACCCATCAGTTTTAACCAAAAGGCATTCAATCGCCAGCATCTAACCCCCGGCCTGGCTGTCACAGAGATGTCGAGGGCGATGCTAAATAAGGAGTGGTCAGATAGGGTCCTAGCAAGATATTCTGAGTTCTGTACAAACGGGAACATATGCGCATTTACCAGACCCAGATCTATACGCGACAGGGAGCCATAAGTCGAGGAGCAACACGAGTATTTCCTGTCCAGGGGGTGGGTCTCTCTCCATACATCCATCAGACCTAGTTCCCTCAGTATTCTTGCAAACAAGGTTTCACCCGTATTACTACCACTAGGTGTGATCTGGCATCTATCGAGCGAACTGTCAAGTACATTATTAAAATCTCCCACTATCAACATTGGAAGTTCAGAGAATTCTGCCATAAATTCCATAAGTTTCCTTAAAGGCACTGAGGAAAATGGTGGGGGTATATAGATTGTCGCTAGCACCATTCTTATCCCTTGGACCACACAATGCATTCCTATAAACCTTCCCTCTTCATCCACACATTCCCTGAGACATTCAAATATGATATTCTTATGGACTAGGATACTAACCCCTCTGGAATGCGAGGAGAAGACGGAATGCACAGAATAACCCAGCCACGGCTTTTGCATGACATGTATAGATTGTTTGGTCACATGCGTTTCTTGCAAGCATATTATTGCCGGCTGATATCTAGATAGGTACCGGAACAGACCGTGTCTCTTCGTAGCATCCGCCATTCCCCTCACATTCCAGCTAAGTATTCTCGTAACAGGTCCCATAAGAATGCATACATATATAAAAGTACATTTGAGATCCACACCTTTCCACCTCCCAACCGCTGCGGGAAAAAACACTGTTAATCATCAGATTACAGACTCCCCTCCCCTCCCTACTTTCCCCAACAGAATATACAAGGACTGTACGTTTCAGCATTTTAGAATTGCCAACAATAGCACCTTTGACAGTATTAACCCCCGCTAACCCCTTCCCCCCTCCCTCCCCCCACCCAACTAACCCTCCCCAGACAGTAAACATATGCAGCATAATTAGATTCAGTAATGAACTCGGGGCCAACATTGTGAACCTGGCCCAACAGCGCCTGAAGCAGCACAGCATCCAGCACGATACCGTACACAGGCACATTAAGAAGGTGGGGAGCAACCTCGGGCGTATGCTCTACCCACAAGATGTCTCCAGCAACCGGCTAAAGACAAAAGAAAATGTCCACAACGGTGGGTGGACAGTCCCTGGGACTTCAAAACTTCAATCAGGAGCAGGAATGTCCAACAGTCTCAGGTGTCTGTTGATGGAATCCTAAGGCGACGCTCATTTTGATCCAGCCACTTGACCGCAGCATCCGAGTCCTCAAAGAACACCGCGGATCCAAACGCCACCACCCTGAGCCTGGCCGGGAACATCATGGAGTACTGTACTTGCAAATCTCTCAGCCTCCGTTTAATCTCCACAAAGCGAGCTCTCTTTTTCTGTACATCCGACGAATAGTCAGGGAACAGGGACACCTGAACTCCATTAATTTTTAAATCAGGATGAGACCTTGCAGCCCTCAGTAAAGTGTCCCTGTCTCGATAGTGCAGGATTTTAGCCAGTATTGGACGTGGCGGACGTCCTGGCGGCAAAGGCCTGGTGGGGACCCTATGCGCTCGTTCAACAGCGTAAAGTGCAGAGAGTCCTCTATCGCGGAATTTTTCCGCGAGCCATTTCTCAATAAAATCAGTGGCCTCTGGGCCCTCAGACTTCTCAGGAATGCCCACCAGCCTTATATTATTGCGTCGAGAACGGTTTTCGAGGTCGTCGGTTTTAGCGTAGAGCGCCGCTATATCCTTTGACGCAGCCCGGCTCTCTCTCTGTAGGGTAACAGCCCCATCTTCCAGATCCGAGACCCTCCTCTCCACTTCTGAGGTGCGTTCAGCCACCTTATGCAGGTCATGACGGATAATGGACATGTCCGCTTTTAGACTTCCAATATTAATATTCATATTCTGGAGGGTGGCGTTACAGCTAGCAATAGCTGCCATCACATCTTTCAGGGTGGGCTCAGGGGCATTGATCACTGGCAGACACTTTCCAGTGCTGCACAGGCTAGCACTCGCCCCCTCCACATGCTGAACTGGGGACTGCTGATCTTCTATACAGGGGTTATCTTGCTCCCCTGATCCTTCCTCCACTTGTGACAGGGTGCCCTCTCCTTCTCCCCACACAGGGCTGGGGAACTGGTGTGGCTTGTGAGCGAAGCGCTCCAGCCGCGCTGCCGCTCCCTGACTCACCGCCGCCCCCAGGTCAGGCCACTCTTCCTCCTCAGCGCCATCTTGGGATCGTGCCTCTCTGTCCTGCCGGCTCGGCGTTTTCCTCTCTTTGCAGGCATGCTGATATTTCTCCGCACCGGACCGCTTCCTGGCTATGTCCCCTGCTCCTCTGGATGTGTGGAGGGTATATCGCCACCGTCGTGGGTATTTTAGTCAGGATTCTTGCCGGAGCTAGTGCGGCGTGCGTCCTACTCCATGCGCCGCTAGGCTCCGCCCCCCCCATAGACCATCTTCTAAATTCAGAGCAATAGATTTCTGTGGAGCGTTCTCCCTGTCGTAAACCACGTAACTTGATCTCAGCCTGAGAGATCCGATCCGGGTCATCATAAATAAGACCCAAGGCTCTAAAACATTAATCTACCGACTGGAGGGATGGTGATCCGGTCGGCAGAGAAAAAGCCCAAGACAGTGCATCGTCCTTAAGCAAAGAAATGATCATACCCACACATTGACACTCATCCCCAGAAGAGTATGGACGCAGCTTAAAGTACAACTTACATGATTCCCTGAACCGAATGAAATTGTCACTACCCCTCTCTGAATCCGTAAGACTGACGTGCGGAGGTCAGCTAGCTCTAAAACAGTCCCTGCAGCTGTTCGACCACTACAGACATAGGATCCATAGCTGCATTGACCTGAACAAAATGGCGGTTTATATGGTGGTAGATAATGTCACAATCAGTGTGTGTGTGGGGGGGGGGGGGACTCTACACTGAACACAGGAGGGAAGGGGAACAGTAACTGGACCTGGAAACTAGGGAAGAAACAGGTCACCTCCTAGACAACCCTAATCCGGGCCCTGACTACCTATCAATATGAATAGACCTTGAAGGTAGGAATATTCATAAGCAGGATATCTAGGCCCTGATTTCCCTATAAGGACCTGGAAAAAGTATAGGACCAGAGACAACCCATTCCTCCCCAGATGGACAAATGAAAGTCTCTGTCTCAGGCTCAGATACAACAACAGGGAATATAACAAATACAAACAAATGTGTCACTTCACTTCTGTAGAGATGGAAAAACAGGAACACCAGAGAGGATCTCACACCAGCTTAGCTAAACCCAAATGAAGCTATCTACTGCATACTCAGAAGGGTGGGGTCAGACTATAAAGCGTAGAAGTGATGACCACTGAGCAACAGCTGAGAAAAGGGAAGTGGTCATTAACCCTATCAACACTGAATCAAGAGAAATTAATGAGGCTGTTAGATTCCTCCACGCTCAGCCAATTTCCTTGATTTCCTGACATCAGTCACCTGAGGGACTGTGACACAGTTGTCAGCCAGGGCGCCATCAGTGACATCGTACCTTACGCCTTCTTTCTGGAGCGTGCATTGTGTCGTGTCATTAATTAAGCCATCGAGGAGCAGGAGCTGGAAGATGAGGAAGTCACAATGCTGAATGAATTCCTAGGGGGAACTACTCCATCTGAGATAAGTCAGCAGGAGTCTGAAAAGGAGTCAGAGGAGAAGGATGGTGCCGGGGGGGGGGGGGGGGGGAGCAAGAAGAGCAGGCTTTAAACTTTTCGGGGATCCCTGGTGTTGTCCGTGGCTGGGGGGAGGAGACCGTGGACGACATTCTCCTGGACGATGAGTAGGAGCCAGGCTGCTCCACTGCTTCCAATTTAGTGCAAATGTGGGCCTTTATGCTCGAGTTTTTGAAGAGGGACCCCCGTATAAAAAGAATAAAGGGCAAGGACCAGTACTAGGTGGCAACGTACTTAGACCCCCGGTACAAACAAAAAATGCCAGATATGTTACCGGCATCACAGAGGGCTGTCAGAATGCAGCATTTCCAGGCCTTGCTGCGAGAGATGCTGCATTCTGCTGTTGCGGGTGCTAGCAGAGGAATTTCCACCCACACAGAAACTGCTGTGGGTACCAATCCTATCGTGCATGCAAGAAGAGGCCGGTTTGAAGATGTGTTGGTCACTTCAGATATGAGATCATTCTTGCAGCCAACCCATTGACAGCCACCCTCCAGATCCAGCCTCAGGGAAAGACTAGACCGACAGTTGTCCGACTACATCGGGTTAACAGCCGATGTGGACGCTCTGAGAAGCGAGGAACCCCTTCACTACTGGGTGTGCAGGCTTGACCTGTGGCCAGAGCTGGCAGAATTTGCCATGGAACTCTTGGCTTGCCCCTCGTCAAGTGTCCTGTCCGAAAGGACGTTCAGCGCAGCAGGGGGGATCGCGACCGATAGCACACTCGACTAGCTCACGACAGTGTGGACTACCTCACATTTCATTTCAGAGGCATGTATCTATGAGGAATTCAACACCTGTGACGACCACGTTTAATTGAATTTTTTCATGCCAGCCCACACAAATCCGCAACCACCCAGAAAAACGAATGGTCCCTGTCTTATGTAAATACAGCGGCATATAAGGCCTTTTCTGTATGTGTTATCGAATTTCACCTATTATCACTTGGGGCTTATTCAAGAGGCGGGATTTCATTAGCCATGCTTTTAATCCAATTTTATATTTTGTACTAGCCTACAGTAAAATTGTTATCCAATGACTGTCTAGTATGCCTCCAGCCACATAATCACTTGATCTAATATACCTCCAGCTACATAATAACTTGATCTTTACTGTATGGTAAATGCATAATTTTGGGGGCCTGTAACTGGCCAACAGTAAAATTTTTACTAGATGGGCCAAATGGTTCTTATCTGCCGACACATTCTATGTTATATGGTAACCGCCTAATGTAAAGTACCTCCAGCCACATAATCACTTGTTCTTTTCTGTCCGTTGAATGCCTAATGTTTGGTGCTTATACTTCACTGGCCTGCAGTAAAATTGATATCTAATGACCGTCTAACATACCTCCAGCCACATAATAACTTGATGTTTTCTGTTAGGTGAATGCCTAATGTTTGGGCCCTGTACTCCACTGGCCAACAGTAAAATTGTTATACGGTGTCCGCCTAATATACCTCCAGCCACATAATCACTTGTTCTTTTCTGTACAGTGAATGCATAACTTTTGGGGCCTGTACTCCACTGGCCTGCAGTAAAATTGTTATTTAATGACCGTCTAATATACCTCCAGCCACATAATCACTTGTTCTTTTCTGTACGGTGAATGCCTAATGTTTGGGCCCTGTACTCCACTGGCCTGCAGAAAAAATTGTTATCCAAAAACCGTCTAATAAACCTCCAGCCGCATAATCACTTGATCTTTTCTGTCCGGCAATTGCCTAATGTTTGGGGCCTGTACTTCACTGGCCTGCAGTAAAATTGATATCCAATGACCATCTAATATACCTCCAGCCACATAATCACTTGATGTTTTCTGTCCAGTGAATGCCTAATGTTTGGGGCCTGTACTCCACTGGCCTGCAGTAAAATTGTTATCCATTGACCATCTAATATACCTCCAGCCACATAATCACTTGATCTTTTCTATACGATGAATGCATAATTTTTGGGGCCTGTAATGTAACTGGCCAACAGTAAAATTGTTATACGGTGACGCCTAATGTACCTCCAGCCACATAATCACTTTTTCTTTTCTGTACGGTGAATGCCTAATGTTTGGGGCCTGTACTCCACTGGCCTACAGTAAAATTGATATCCAATGACTGTCTAATATACCGCCAGCCACATAATCACTTGATATTTTCTGTCCGGTGAATGCCTAATGTTTGGGGCCTGTACACCACTGGCCTGCATTAAAATTTATATCTAATGACCGTCTAATATACCTCCAGCCACATAATCACTTGATCTTTTCTGTATGGTGAATTCCTAATGTTTTGGGGCCTGTAGTCCAGTGGGCTACAGTAAAATTATTATTCAGTGACCGCATAATGTACCTCGAGCCACATAATCACAATTTCTTCTATGTCAGGTGAATGCCTAATTTTTAGGGCCCATACTCCTGTGGCCTAAACTAATTTTTTTCTAGGCTCCAGCAGGGCACATTTGTGAGAGAATTCCTCTTTAAGACGCATAAAAATGGCCCATGATTAAAATACATATTTTTTGTGGGAATTTTTGTCATTGATCCCCTCTAGCATATCACTTTCCATGTTGTGGGACTATTTGTGCACTTCTAGTAAGTATTTTGTGGCTGCAAATTTGACCTGAAGGTTTTTCAGGTTCACCTGCTGTTAAAGTAAATGGGGCCCGCTGCGAACTTGCGGTTCACGAACATTTGATCACGTTTGCGCGATCGCATTCGCAAATCGTCTTGGCTGATGTTCGTCCATCACTAGTCACAAAGAAATCAATAAGATGAGTTTGACATGATCTACCCCCAGTGAAGCCATGCTGTTTTGGATCCAAAAAGTTGCTGGTTTTTAAGTTGTCAACTACATTCAGTAGGGTTTCCATACTAGCGAGGTGAAGCTAATTGTATCTGTAGTTTCTAGCTTCTTCTCTGTTACCTTTTTTGTAGATAAGGTAAAATGTTGGCCATTCTCCAATCTTCAGAAACAAAAATCCCCTATCAGATGGGACTAGTTAAAAAAAAATCTGTAAGAGAGCAGAAACCACCGAATAGAGTTTTGTAAGGACTCTGGGGTGGATGCTATTTGCACTCATTGCATTGTTAAACTTGAAATGTGCCAATACACCAATAACATCAGCCTCCAAAGACACTAGGGCTGAGCGTTTGAAACTAGCAGTAATGTCATGACCATACAAAATAGGATATTGAAAGCCACATTCTTATAATTAGTGATGGCCTTGCCGTTCGCCCGGCGGTCGGTTCGCAGCGAACTTTGGCGATATTCACGCCCGCAATATTCCTTTACATTGTGAAGAACTTTGATCCATGACACATCCATCAGGTGGTACATGACAGCCAATTGAGATATTTTCAGCACATGTACATATCCCCTACCTTATAAATAGACCCGATCTAGCTGCCATTGTACATTCAGTCTTTTGTCAGTGTAGGGAAAGGTTGCTGTGTGGAGCAGGGACAGACTGTTAGGGACAAAACACTATCAAATAGGTCCACAAAAGTCAGTTTAAGGACTGGTATAGGTGTACTATTGATAGGTGTGCAGTACAGAGGGGTGTAATACACTTATAATATACTTTCTACCATAGAAAGCATATTCTAGTGGATTTGTATTGTGCAGCAGTGGTGAGCAGTTCTGCAGCGATACTGCAGCTACATAGAGTGACAAATACAATTAGAAAAAATAATTATAACTGATAAACTGATAGAAGCGGGTGTAATATACCAATAATATACTTTCCATTTAGTGCATTTGGGTACAGCAGCATTTGTTTGCGATTTTTCTGCTTTCCCTCTGCTACACACAGTAACAAACAGTATTGGAAAAAATAATTATTAAATATTTATTGCCGTTATTTTGCATGAAAAAAAATAATGAATGGAGATCGCAAATCTGAATAATACATCTGGTATGTCACTGTCCATGTTGTGGGACTATTTGTGCACTTCTAGTAATTATTTCTTGGCTGCAAATATGAGCGGAAGGTTTTTTAGGTTCGCCTGCCATTAAAAACATTTGATCGCGTTTGTGCGATCCCGTTTGCGAACCGTCCCGGCGGATGTTCGTCCATCACTACTTATAATACTAAACTAAAGTAACTATTCAAATGGTCAGCGACAGCCATGTCTTCATCATTATAGTGACTTTTCCAATTTTTTATTTGTAATTTTTGTAATCCCACAATTTTTTCCCTCCTATTACTAATATACTATTATCCCCCATCTTTAATAGATTTGACCATTTCTTTCTCATTTCATGAAACCAAGAAACCATAAAGGTCTCTTCCCCTTTTTAGTGTTGCTAATCTGCCTAACATATAGTCTAGTTGTCTTTTTAGACAAATATTCCCCCATCTCCTTAAAATGAGTCCTTCTAAAGTATTAGAAGTATTAGTGTACGTTTGTTCCCAGTTTACTATCAAACTATAAACATTGGTGATCACTGGAACCCAAATATTCTTCCACCTTAACTTCAGGCACCAGATTTCCATTTGTGAAGACTAACTCTAGAATTTTTTCTCATCTGGTTGGTGACTTAAAGAAAATATGTCACCCAAAATGTTATCTGCAAGTTAAAACCAGCAACACATATACTTTTTTTTAATCTGATTTTATTTTCTCTTTACTGATTATAGGGCTGCTGCCTTGCCCAAGCTATCCGTAAGAGCATTTGCAAAGCATAAAAAAAATTGCTTTATGGTAGCCACACACAATGATCAGGAGGAGACCTATTAGACTTCTATGAGAGAGTTTTCAGGCATGGTCTGTGACCGCTGCAGAGGTTATTGTACAAGGCAAGAATAGATAAGTGTCACGAAAAGGTAGGGATAAGTGTAGCCCTAAATTCCACCCTCTCCTCTCCTTGTTTGCCATTTGGATGTGCTAAACACAGATCTGGCACAGCGCTGTGGCTTCAGAGGCCATGACAAAGATGTAAGTATAGCATAAGCATATTACTGTGTGTCATTTTTCCCTGTTTGAAGCCTGTTAGTGTTCGCGGTTGGAAGCTCCTTTAAGTTTCAATGTAATTTCCACCTTAAATGTAAATGAAAGACTGGGAAGAATTTTGATTCTATATATAAAGATATAGACATTTAAAATTGCTTAGCTCTTATGTTGTCGTATGTCATTCTTCACTTACTGTATGCTTCATAGGAACTGCTGTAGCAAAAGTTCATGCATCTCATTTACTACTTCAAAGCTATATTATTCTTTTCATGTTAAAAGAGTATCGCTCCAAAAAGCAAAGCTAGTGCCTTCACAATTTCACATTCAAAGGGCATCACTCAGAAAAGTAACAGACATGTCCTTTGCCAATCTAAACATTTTGCTACAAGTGCTTTGCGTTTTATAGAATAAAACAAAAATGTATTTCAAAATCGGTTATACTGTAGAAGATATAATAAATTACTGGAATAGCCTGGGGAAAGCTGAAAATTTAATTTACAATAGATTATTGATTGCTGTTACACCCCATAACAATATCAGTACCTTGGTGCCCCATTGTTAGATATTTAAAGTGAAGAGTCTCTTTGTTACATAACACAGCGCCTCCCTTATGGAGGTTAATGCAGGTAAGCTATCATATGCCGCCACCAGCCCCCCAAATTTTGTGATATCCTCTGAATCATGTCACTCTTTTATTCTGTGTTGTAAAGTGAGATGCAGCCTTTCTATACATATTAAAGGGGTTGTCTGGGCATTTACTATTGATGACCTTTCCTCAGGGTAGGTCATCAATATCAGATCGGCGGGGGTCCGGCCCCCCTACTGATCAGCTGTATGAGGTGACAGCACACAGAGTGTTCACATGCCATCTCACTTCTCTCTTCCTGTTCACCGCTGCTTTGCCATAGACATAGCAGCAGGAAGAGATGGCGGGAGACAGCATGTGAACACTGAGCGTCGTCTCCTCATACATCTGATCAGTGAGGGTCCCAGGTGTCAGACGCCTGCCGGTCGTCAATAGTAAAAGCCCGGAAACCCCTTTAATCACTCTCTTTCAGAATCAGATTTCCCCTTATGTTTTGTAATATGGGAAGTTTATAACAATATTCACATTATCCAAAATAAGATTTAAACATTTAGCAATTTTTTGTTCTAAAAGTCATGCACATGTAGAAAAAGTCAGACTTGGCAGAGAGCATGTGCATAATTCATTACAGCTTGTTGTATTATACACATTTATCATGAACCATGCAAAAATTTAATAAAAAAATATTGGAAACCACTGGAATCGATTACAGTAGTTAAATTGTGCTAAATCCCATCTCTGCAACATTATTGATAGATATATTGTCTATCTATCTATCTATCTATCTATCTATTTATCTATTTAAAAAGAGAAAAATAGCAGCACCAGATAACAAATGAGAGGGTGGTGTAAGCCTAAAGGGACTTGACAACAAGTTATGGGACTGCTAATAGAAGAACCATTGATATCCACCCTGTACCTACTCCCAAAAATACACAAGAATTTGAGTAATCCACCAGGTAGGCCCATTGTGTCAGGGGTAGGGAATTTATTGGAACCTTTGTGCCATCTAATTGACTTCTTTTTGAAACCGCTTGTGGAAATTTTACCATCTTATACACGGGATAGTTTGGACTTATTAACGAAGATTGATGGGATTCACATTAAATCTGACACATTACATGTGACGTGTGACGTTAAATCATTGTATAAATCAATCAGAAATGATGACGGGATTGTGGCAGCACACAAGTTTTCAATGATGAGCAACTTGGATACAAAACTTTGTGAATTTATGATAACTGCCATCAAATTTGCCTTGACGCATAACTTTTTTATATTTAAGGAAACATTTTAAGGACTGCTATGGGGACGGCCTTTGTGCCGTCCTACACTTATCTCTTTTTTAAGCAATGAGAAAGAGAAATATTCATGACTAACTGTAGAGGGAAGTCAGGTGGGCGTATGTATATGGATATATATATATATGTATCTGCCCCTTCTTTGATATGTGTTGTAATATGGGGGGAAGATCGCTCCAATAAAACAGGTGCATGAGCCAGCCCAGGGTTAAAGAAAACAGATGTTTATTTTCCAAAACGAAAATAGGTACAGCTTCCAGCAGCCAAGGTCCAAACAAACCCAACTTAAAGTCCGCTTAGTTCAGTACAACATAATCAATAGAACAGTCCGTTCAAAATAAAGGTATTTTTACCCTGGGTTCTTTTTAGTCCGTGGTAGATTCCAGTCGGCTTTCTTACCAAACTTTCCACATGTCCTCAGTTTCCAGCTCTGTTCACAGCCAGCCACAGCAGTGTGTCCACCACACCACACACTCCACACCACCCTCACTCACTTCCTTTTCCTCTTATCAGGAGAGTGAGTTAACCCTGTGGTTACCGGATCCTAGGTAGTGCCTTCTTTAAGGCACCACAACCCAAATATTGGTGATACATATCTGTCACTGAGGACCCAACCTTGGTGTCCTTTACAGTGTATATATGTATATATATGGGCCCCTTTATATGGCCAATAGGGATATATATTTCCTGTATGGACGTGTATATATTGGCCCTGTATGACAAGTGGGGACATATGTATGTCCCCTGTATGTGATGCTCCAGGTATATGCGAGTGTGTGTGTATATATAGATATGTGTGTATGTATTCGCATGCATGTCTATGTATATACATTTATGTCAGCATGACAGTATGTACAGTACAGATCAAAAGTTTGGACACACCTTCTCATTCAAAGAGTTTTCTTTATTTTCATGACTATGAAAATTGTAGATTCACACTGAAGGCATCAAAACTATGAATTAACACATGTGGAATTATATACATAACAAAAAAGTGTGAAACAACTGAAAATATGTCATATTCAAGGTTCTTCAAAGTAGCCACCTTTTTCTTTGATTACTGCTTTGCACTCTCTTGGCATTCTCTCGATGAGCTTCAAGAGGTAGTCACCTGAAATGGTTTTCACTTCACAGGCGTGCCCTGTCAGGTTTAATAAGTGGGATTTCTTGCCTTATAAATGGGGTTGGGACCATCAGTTGCATTGTGGAGAAGTCAGGTGGATACACAGCTGATAGTCCTACTGAATAGACTGTTAGAATTTGTATTATGGCAAGAAAAAAGCAGCTAAGTAAAGAAAAATGAGTGGCCATCGTTACTTTAAGAAATTAAGGTCAGTCAGTCCGAAAAATTGGGAAAACTTTGAAAGTGTCCCCAAGTGCAGTCACAAAAACCATCAAGCGCTACAAAGAAACTGGCTTACATGCGGACCGCCCCAGGAAAGGAAGACCAAGAGTCACCTCTGCTGCGGAGGATAAGTTCATCCGAGTCACCAGACTCAGAAATCGCAGGTTAACAGCAGCTCAGATTAGAGACCAGGTCAATGCCACACAGAGTTCTAGCAGCAGACACATCTCTAGAACAACTGTTAAGAGGAGACTGTGTGAATCAGGCCTTCATGGTAGAATATCTGCTAGGAAACCACTGCTAAGGACAGGCAACAAGCAGAAGAGACTTGTTTGGGCTAAAGAACACAAGGAATGGACATTAGACCAGTGGAAATCTGTGCTTTGGTCTGATGAGTCCAAATTTGAGATCTTTGGTTCCAACCACCGTGTCTTTGTGCGACGCAGAAAAGGTGAACGGATGGACTCTACATGCCTGGTTCCCATCGTGAAGCATGGAGGAGGAGGTGTGTGATGGTGTGGGGGTGCTTTGCTGGTGACACTGTTGGGGATTTATAAAAAATTGAAGCCATACTGAACCAGCATGGCTACCACAGCATCTTGCAGCGGCATGCTATTCCATCCGGTTTGCGTTTAGTTGGACCATCATTTATTTTTCAATAGGACAATGACCCCAAACACACCTCCAGGCTGTGTAAGGGCTATTTGACCATGAAGGAGAGTGATGGGGTGCTGCGCCAGATGACCTGGCCTCCACAGTCACCGGACCTGAACCCAATCGAGATGGTTTGGGGTGAGCTGGACCGCAGAGTGAAGGCAAAAGGGCCAAAAAGTGCTAAGCATCTCTGGGAACTCCTTCAAGACTGTTGGAAGACCTTTTCAGGTGACTAACTCTTGAAGCTCATCAAGAGAATGCCAAGAGTGTGCAAAGCAGTAATCAAAGCAAAAGGTGGCTACTTTGAAGAACCTAGAATATGACATATTTTCAGTTGTTTCACACTTTTTTGTTATGTATATAATTCCACATGTGTTAATTCATAGTTTTGATGCCTTCAGTGTGAATCTACAATTTTCATAGTCATGAAAATAAAGAAAACTCTTTGAATGAGAAGGTGTGTCCAAACTTTTGGTCTGTACTGTATGTGGGCTTATTGCTGCCCATTCATGCCCCGGTTTTGTATGTATGTATGTATGTGTATATGTTTATAGATGTGCCCCTAAGCATCTGTGGAGATATATATATATATATATATATATATATATATATATATATACGCAGAGGAAAGTGTATTGAATATTCCCTAGATTCAATTCCCTATCAACTCTTATAAGACTTGTGCTGATAGCCTGTAGGATAACAGCTGATCAATATCTAGTCCTCTTTTGTTCAGGCCCTAAACAGTAGGATGGTCTCGTTTGCTGGTCACCTCAGGACAAAGAGATTGCAGACGCTCTGGCACCGTTTGTCAGGGGGCTTTCTAACCAGAGACATCATGAACCTGTTCCCACACCTCTGACCCATGGCTAAACTCCATCCCCCTACTTCCAGCATTTTGGGACTAGGGGGGAGGACTCTTGGGATTTGAGGATAGAGAGGATAAAGAGAGGGACTCTTGGGAGAGGGGACAGAAGTGGAGTGCATGCAGGCTCATGGATGAGGGAGAGCCATTCCCAGGAAAATGAGCAAACGAGGATCTCTCCTGGGACGAGCGTAACTCAATAGAGAAGCCGAGCCGCCCCCCCCTGAAGAGGATCCCCCTGGAAGACGAGCATGTTGGGCATACCCCTGGAGGGCTGAGTATCCCATATCCCCTATCCCACCAACGATTCCCTATTAACCCCTACTTGCCCATATTACTCCTATCCCATCAACGATTAACCCCTAATTGCCCATATCCCCTATCCCACCAACGATTCCCTATACCTCGTCCCATACCCCCTACACAACCTGCATACGTACCCCTACTCCCATTGTCCCTATACCATCCCTGCAGGCATCCATATTAACCCTTGCAGTGCTGTCCCATACCCTAACCCTACAGGAGCATCCCTGCTCCTATAATGTCTGTGGCCTGCATTCACCCCCGCAGTGCCACCGTTAACCCTTCGTCGTTCTCTTGGGGATAGAATTAGTCAGGTGGGGTGGGCTGCTAATACACATGTGAATGTACTGTATTAGATAGCTTTGTGCGTGGAATTTGGGAACCGTGTAGCGTAGTTGTATTTATAGTACTGTATTGTTAGTGTATTGCATGCGTAGTGTATTGTTGGTAATAATAAATACTATGTTTTATTTGTAACTATCTGTGTAATGTGTGGTTATTAGTGATAGTTTAGTAAGGTGCATGCAGCTAACTTAGTGATTAGCGTGAGGCCGAGTATTGTATTATCATTATATGAAGGTATAAATAGGCGGAGTCATCAATAGATGGCTCCTCCTATTTATGAATATTAATTATTTATATTTGCATAAATATTGGTGATTAATACTCCCCCTTTACAGTAACCCTGCCAAAAATATTTAAAAAGTCAATTTCTGTACAACGTACATTGATGACATTTGGTTGTTTTGGCAGGATTCAGTCCAGGAACTTGAGAAATTCATCTTTGTAGAACCCATATAACATCAAATTGATGTGTAAGCATAGTATGAACAAGATTGATTTCTTGGACATTGAATTGATCAGAGATGCAGATGGTCACATTCAAACTGATTTATTTAGAAAACCCACTGCTACCAATAATTTATCACATGCTTCCTCTGCCCATCCACGACATTTGATCAACAATATTTTGTTGGGACAATTTTTACAGGACCAGACGGATCTGTTCGGAAGAACATACCTTTAAACATCAAATGGCTAAATTAGCTACACGATTTCGTTAAAGAGGATATAGCAATAGGGCTATCAAGAGAGCCCAAGCTCGAACAGTACGTACTAACCGCAATGAGTTGCTACATGTGAAGAAGTCTCCGGCTAAAAGACAGGATGTGTGATACTTATTACTACCATTAATTACAGATCAGAAGAAATACGTGCAATTTTGCAGAACTATTGGCCAATCCTGTTATCGGATGGGATTTAAAAAAAATACTTACCATCACGACCATCCATAGCGTATAGAAGTTCTCGAAATTTGAAGGACATGCTTGTATCAAGCCATCATAGAGGTGAGCAACCTGTAAAATTATTTGGCTCAAGGGGTCCAAAATGGGCTGCTCTCCGTGTGGGAGATGTGTAGCATGCCCAAATATATTGAAATGTGATTCATTCCAGGATGCTACTGGAGGAAAGATGTATAAGATTACACATAAGATTGACTGCACCTCTGTTGGAATCATTTACCATGTGAAATGCCATGTGGGAAAGTCTATATTGGAATGACCACACAAGAATTTAAAAGAAGGGTACAAGAACACGTCCTTGACATTACAGCTGCGGGAGATGAAGACTTCATCTCACACTTAAAACATTTCCTGAGATATTTTAAGCTGATGCATAGTAGTGACTCTAGTTTACTACAAGTGCGAGCCATTGATCGAGTATATCCAACAATTCGTGGTGGGGACTGGAGAGACCGGAGAAAGAAATTGGCACAAAAAGAAACTATGTGGATCTACAAATTAGGTACATTATCCCCTCAGGGCCTGAATGAATATAACAGCTTTGTACCGTTTCTGTAGGGTTACGCTTGTGTGCAATAACCTTTGGTGCAGTCATTAGTTTGTTTTTTTATCTTATTTTTAAACCTTTCTTTTCGTTTGTTTCCTTTAGTGCCGATGAAATGTGGATGACAAGCTGATCCAGATATCATGCGAAAGATGGACTGCAGGACTTTATGAATTGTCCACAATTTCTATATAACTGATTAGACTTTGGTTCTTCTTCATTTATTATTTAATTTTTATCTCTATATTTACTGAAATGGTGACATTTCCTCAATATAGATACCATTTTTTTTATATACTTGCCTGTCTCTTTCCATACACATAAAATAAAATTGTCATGTTTCCACTTTTGCACAATAATCCATACTCATAATTATTGGATGTGATATTTGCTGTGACCTATATGTATAGTATCACCTTAGGTTCCTTTTTTGACATTTATGCATCAGTGTATGTATTAGTTCACATATGACATATATATCACGGTTTGTTACTTTTCACTAATACACGTGTGGCACCTCACGGATTGACACTTTTT
Organism: Bufo gargarizans; assembly: GCF_014858855.1. Taxonomy (NCBI): domain Eukaryota; kingdom Metazoa; phylum Chordata; class Amphibia; order Anura; family Bufonidae; genus Bufo; species Bufo gargarizans. The sequence goes on along the minus strand of NC_058083.1, from coordinate 282,191,965 downwards.
TATATACACACTCGCATGGTTGTGGGGGTGTTGTTGCGTTCAATTATTGCACGTACCGGTACACTCACCAACCTGTGCTAGTATAAATATACATGTTTTAATAATTTATCACTTGGGGTATTTTTAAGCAGTGTTTTTTAGCATTAATTCACGCAGATTGATTACTATACACTGATTTTGAGACCTTGTGGTTTGTATATATTGGTCACCAATTAGAAAAATTCCCTAGATGGATAATATTGGTCTCTATAGACTATACTTGTTATTTTATAGGGATTGTGAGGGATTAGCTCTTTTTCGGGGGTCATTCACACAATTATCTCCACAACAGCCAGATTGCAGGTCCAAAGGTCAGGTTTATTTTCACAACAGCAAAACAAAAAAACAACAAAACAAACCTCTTACCCGTCTGGGCTCTAACTAAACAGGAATAATCCTACCTCACTTGTAGCACTCGTTCACACAATGTACCAACATGCGGCTTTTCCAGCCTATACTCCAGCACTTCCAGGCTGTAACAAAGTCCATTACGTTTGGGGGATTGTGGCCCAAAAGTCTGCCTGACTGGCCTAGCGACCATCGATTCCCAGACCTCGCAAAGTCCCCCAAAGATCAGGCTAACACCTAGCCCTGTGGCCCCTCAGCCAGCCCGGCTGGGACCACCCTTCCAGAGCTTCTAGCAGGGCCTCTGTTGCACCAAGACTGTCTCTCTTGACTGACAGTCTGGGCTGGGCTGCTATCCCAGACTAATTGTGGCACCTGGTGCTGCCTCAGAATTGATGACAGACAGGGAAGACATGGAAACTCCTGCCATGAATATCCCCAAGCAGCCATGAGGCCCATCACTACCTCACAGGATGCATATTTATATTATTCCACGTGTTCCTGATGATGGATGTATATGCTGTACTCTATATTTATTATATAAATAGATGCACTATTTATTTCTTTAATTTTAGTAATTTTTCGATATTTATTGTATTGACCGAGTTGGCCTCATGGAGATATGTCACCTTATTATAAGTCACAGTGTATAGGCACTACCTGTAACCTAGGCTTCACCATGGGCCCGTGATCCTTCTATTGAGATCTGTTTATTTTCCTCATACTTGTCGTCACATGAGCCTTTCGGGTGTACTAGCTTCGATGGCGCATATGTGCAGAGGATGCGGCGCCCATTTTCGTCACTGGCATTTCCCCATCTGGACATAACGCAATAGTCAGCGCGACTTTGAATACACCTATGACTGCTCTGCTATGCACCCACGTATTGCATGTCATTCTGATGTTTTATGATATGCTAGTACAAGACAATGGCTCACTCTACCATATATCAAGGTCGGTGCTCTAGTCCAATTGAATCACCCTTCCAATTATAAGTAGTACAATAATTAAATAATGGATGGACCGGCACTCAAACATAGGTGACTCCTATGGATACACGTAGATTTATTAGGTATTAAAAACGATGTATAAAAGAGCTGAATTGTACAGCTAAAATATTGCACACTAAAATTGCACACTAAAAGCAAATTATAAAACCATAAGAACACGCATGGAAAGGTAGGTAAACCACAAAGTCACTCCACATATGTTACGTGTTTTCACAAAAGTCCCATGTATAGGTGTTTCAATAAATCCAGTTGTAGAATGTTCATTAGTAGACCAGGATATTATAATGAGATCGGTTCATGTAAAGCAATTCTGCTATATAGGGCTCATATGTAGAACAAAGATATGGCTTAGGCTTTCAATTTTGATATTGGTATTTGTAGATAACCTAAATGAATCAGTACCCGCTTAGTTAGTTACTTACAGTTCAGTCGGTTAAGCCCGTTGTGGCGTCCCAATGCTGTGGGCTTACCTGACCCTGTATGTCGCCTTTGCTGTGATCGATATTATCGAAATTGGAAAGTCGTGTTTTCAGCATGGAGTTTCAGCATATGGTGCAATGGTATGCGATCTTGGCCTCTCACACTGTGCCTCGGCGTCTCACGCTGTGTTTGTTGTTGGCGGATCACATGACTCTCCTCACAATTCGCAGGAAAATTCAAATTCTCGTCATTATTCGATTTTTATGTATCCGATTTTTTGCATCCGATTTTTTTTGCATCCAATTTTTCACAATATGCTGAAGCGCTTCAGACTTGTTTTTGCATATATTCGGACATTGAATATAGTCTTACAGTTCCCAGACGCGTTTCGGGGAGTAATTTCCCCTTCTTCAGTGGCTATATTCAATGTTTCCGGATCCGATCTTTATATCCTATTTGAGCTCCCATCAAAGCCTGGTTTGGATTTCTGTGTCCTACAGATCTCTTTGTTATTCGATATATAAGCATTTCAAAGTGGTATATTTATCGCACAATTTTCGAATATATCGATTAGTCGTTTGATCTCCTTTGAAAATGTATCGAATTCTGGTATTTTGTTCTCTGCGGTTTCCATGCGGTATGCATGCATTTTTTCATGTATTTTTTGCTTATGTTTGCAAAATAGTATTTTATATCCTCCCTATATGTTAAGAAATTCATAATGCTAACACAATCAAAGATAAAAGATAAAATCGTAAATAAAAAATAAAATCGTAATACAGTCCATGAGATCTTCTAGTTTACCCATTTCTGTATATTGTCGTATATTGTCCCTCCATTCCACTGTATAAAAATGTATTTATCAATATATGAATATATAAATATGTAAAATATTAAAACATATAAGAAATAGTACAGGGTTTGTTAATTGGTGTATGGGGAATGTAGTGTGAAGAGTGGGGGCGTGGGCCCCCCACCTAGGGAAGATCGCATTGCTGATAAATGGACGGACATGCAATCTCCCATTGGCGAGGGGGCCCACGTCCCTTGTTGTCAACTTGATTGTCACAGGAACCCAAAAATCTCTAACTCGGAATTTAATCCTGCTGGTAGTAGGCTTCCAAAGTCATATATCCGTCTTGACTCTGCTCGTGACATTTTGTCAATATGATTGCCCCCCTCCAGTGTTTTTCCACTCTTTCCAGTGCTGTAAAAGTTAGACCTTGATGGTTTTGGTTATAAACTTCCTTAAAATGTTTGGTAAGAGAGTTTTTCTTATATCCTTTTTTTATGTTTGTTAGGTGTTATTATATTCTCACCTATAAAGGTCTCTTTGTTCTGCCAATGTACTGTCTCTGGCATGGGCATTGAACTATGTAGATAACACTGGATGAGTTGCATGTCAGGGGATATTTGATCTCCATGCTGAAGGAGTTCTGTGTAGAGGAGACGTTATTTGTCTTTTTTGGAAAATTGGTACTTCTGCAGCCTATACACTTTCCGCATCTAAAAAACCCATTTAGTTTAAGCCAATTCTGTATTGAGGAGGTTTTCCCGTGTCTGTGTTTAATCGAAGGGGCCACTTTAAGGCCCATATTTGGTGCTTGCGTGTAGGTGAAACGTGGTAGGGTGGGTATTAGTGACCCTATGGTCTTGTCTTGTCTAATATGGTGCCAATGTCTTCTTCAGCATGGAGATCAAATGTCCCCTGACATGCAACTCATAGTTTTTAATACCTAATAAATCTACATGTATCCATGGGAGCCACCTATGTTTGAGTGCCAGTACATCCATTATTTATTTATTGTTTTATGATATGTGCCTGGGGTGTAATCATAAGTTGCGCATAGTCGCTGACGTCTCCCCATGCGGCCGATGATATTGGCATTATTCAGGTGATTTTAATTATTTATATAGAAGTATATATATTGGCAGCCATTTCCTTTGTCCCTTACTTCTCCTGACGAAGCCATCTGGCGATATGCATTGAATAGGTAAGGGACACTGGGATGGGTGTATTTATTTACTTTTGTGGTAATTATTGATAAGCGACATTTGGTATTTTTGTGTACTTTTTTTTGATTCTCCTCTGCTATTTGATGTAACACATTATCTATATTGTGTTCACACTACATATACTCTTTAGTGGTGCAGCCTCCACTAACGTTATGTACTTTTATACATTTGGTAGTCTATCAGTATTTGCACAGTTTTTGCAGTGGAGATTTGTCATTTATTTATGAAGCACTTAGCACTTTAACCGTATGGATTGCATACAAGTACTTGAATGGAGGTTTTCTTGAATGTCGCTCCTCCAGTTACAGTGTGGTCATAAAACCTCATCCCAGTAGTCCCTCTCCTATTAATCTTTTTCCCATCTGTAGTGTGGACTCAATTTGTTTGTTTTTATGGGTATGGACTCAATAAAGACTTAATGGATTATTAATATGGCTGTTGTAGTTTTTTCAATAACCTGGGCATATACAAAATATAGGTTGTAGGTTTCGTATTATTTGTTTGTGGCTCATATTGGTTGTTTTATAGGTTGAAACAATCCCAAATAACTAGAAAATGGGAAAAAAGGCAGCACTCTTTGGGTTATGCACCCAAAGTGGTTGTGATGTTTCAGCTCATCATTAGAGCCTATCTATCTATCTCTATCTGGTAATTTGAGCAATCATTCATTTGTCAGCGTTAAGTAAAATCAGAAAACATATTCAAAAGAAAATTATACAGAAGGCAATCACTTTAGCAATTAAATATAGTATCAGATTACAGGGAGAGAGCTGCAGCAGAACGGACAGACCCCCAGAGACAGAAGCCTCCCCCTGAGCTGCCAGCCTGAAATAAATCTAGCACAACAAATGGAGCTATGAATGGGGAGATCTCTTGATCTATGTGAGATACAGGGCTGGTTCTAGCTTTGTTACAAATAGATTGTCCTATACAGTACTAACTATACTAATCAATAGAGATCGCCTTGCGGTTCGCCCGGCGGTCGTTTGCCGGTGAACTTTGTTATTCGCTGAACATGCGAACATATATTTGCACGCGCCATATTTTTTTGCATAGCGCCGAACTTTGACCCATGACACATCCATCAGATGGGACAGGACAGCTAATTGACATGTTTCAGCACATGGACACACCCACAACTCTATAACAGAACTTGATCTGGCAGCCATTTTTTCATTATGTGTTTTGCCAGTGTAGGGAGAGTTTGTATTTTGGAGCAGGGACAGTTAGGGACACCAAACACTAGCTAATAGAGACACAAAAGTCCTTTTAAGGACTGGTATAGGTGTGCTATCGATGGGTGTGATATACTTATAATATACTTTCTAACATAGAAATTATATTATAGTGTATTTGCATTGTGCAGCAGTTGTGTGCAGTTCTACCGCAGCTATATAGAGGGACAAACGCTATTGGAGAAACTAATTGCAACGGGTGTGATATACCTGTTGCCCCCCTAAAAAACAGCTTGAGGGCTGCGATATACCTTCTTCCACAAAATCCTGATTGAGGGGTGCTATATACCTGTTTCCACCAAATCCTGATCAAGGAGTGCTATATACCTGTTTCCGCCAAATACTGAGTAAGGGGTGCCATATACCTTCTCCCACCAAATACTGATTGAGGGCTGCGATACACCTGCTTCTACAAAATACCGATTGAGGGGTGCCATATACCTGTTTCCGCCAAATACCGATAGAGGGGTGCCATATACCTTCTTCCACAAAATCCTGATTGAGGGGTGCTATATACCTGTTTCCGCCAAATACTAATTGAGGGGTGCTATATAACAGTTTCCACCAAAACGCTGATTTAGGGGTGCTATATACCTTCTTCCACAAAATACTGATTGAGGGGTGCTAATACTATATACCTTCTCCTACCAAATACTGATTGAGGGCTGTGATACACCTGATTTCCACAAAATACTGATTGAGGGGTGCTATTGCTATATACCTTCTTCAACCAAATACCGATTGATTGAGTGCTGCAATACACCTATTTCCACCAAATACTGATTGAGGGGTGCCATAAACCTTCTTTCACAAAATACTGATTGAGGGGTGCTATTGCTACATACCTTTTTCCACCAAATACTGATTGGGGGCTGCAATATCCCTTCTTCCACAAATACTGCTATTTCTTCACGGACTTAGGCAGAGGGTCATTTAGATAATGACAGGCAGAGGAAGAGGCAGACCGTTCCACAGGGATGTTAGGGGTCAAACAAGTGCACCAGGCCGGAGCCTAAGTGGGAAGTTGGAGAAGGTGTGTGCGATAACTACAAAGGGCGCACCAGAGTTGGTTGAGTGGCTCACTCAGCCTTCCTCTTCTGCACGCTCCTCATCATCTGTATCTGCACCCTCCTCACTCTCTGCAGTGTGCACCCCCAAAGACACCACTACCACAATAGCCCCTCCACTTGAGTCAGAGGAATTATTCTCCCATCCATTCCCAGACCTTACCGATGCGCAGCCATTCTTGGCATCAGATGAGGAAGAGGAGGTACCAATGGCCACCACCCAGCGGTCTGACGACAGTACCCAGATCATCGATGGATGTCACGTGGGTGCCCACAAGAGAGGACGAGGAGGTGAATTCAGAGGGAGAGATGGAGCAGCATATAGGGAGGAGCAGGAGGAGAAGGAGACAGAACTCACAGTGAGTCAGTGAGGCAAAAAGCAGACTGCAAATGCATCTGGAGAGAGCCATCCACCATGCATGGTCACATCTTGTTCACCCAGGATGCCAGCACATGGCTCCCCAGTGTGGGCTTTTTTTAACGTGTCAGCTGCTGATAATAGTGTTGCCACCTGCAGCTCGTGCTGTAAACGCATAAGTCGCGGTAAGCCCAACACTCACATACGGACAACTGCCCGGTGGGAGCAACGCTGTCAGAACCCACAAAGCCACACTCCTGGCGCTCCATGTACAGCCTCTTCTCCTTCTCCTCTCTCCTCGCATATGTCCTCCAATCCACCTTCCATCGTGCCATTGTCACGTTCATCTGGCACAAGGCAGGCCTCCGTGGCCAAAATGTTTGCGCAAAAATAAATTATGACGCTGGATAACCCTCTTGCCCAATGGCTGAACGCTGGCTTATCGGAACTGCTAGCCCGCCAACTACTGCCATATAAACTGGTGGACTCGGAGGCCTTTAGAAAATTTGTGGCCATTAGCACACCGCAATGGAAGGTCCCTGGAAGGAAATATTTCACCCAGAAGGGCATCCCTGAACTATATGGCCATGTTCAGCGGCATGTTAATATACTGTATCTCTTGCACACAGTGTCGGTGCCAAGATACCTCTGACCACAGACACGTGGCCTAGGAAACACGCGCAGAGAAGGTACATAACTTTTACTGTCTCTGGGTGAACCTTCTGACGGCCGTCAAGCATGTAACCCATGGAACCTGTGTGGATTTGGTGTTACCACCACGGATTGCATGCAGGCCTGCCTCCTCTTCCTCCTCCTCGTACTCCATCCTCCATCTTCTCCTCAGCTGACTCCTCCTTTTCCACTGCTTACGCCTCTTCCGCTGCACCCCCAAGCTCCCAGAACCTATTCGACGTGCCAGGTGAGACGTTGCCATGCTGTGCTGCGGCTGATGTGCCTGGAAGCCAAGAGCCACACCTATCCTGCACTGCTTTCAGCTCTGTGATCACAGACCGATCAGTGGCTAACCTCGCTCAATTTGACAGTTGGTAAAGTGGTGTGCGACATAGGTGCCAATCTGCTGAGCGCGCTGAAACAGGGATAAATGACACACGTGCCGTGCATGGCACAAGTCATGAACATAGTCGTGCAGCGATTTTTTGCCAAATACCCCAGGGTCCAGGACGTCTTGCGGCAGGCCAGGAAAATCTCTGGCCATTTTAGATCTTACACGGCCATGGCTCGCCTTGCTGACTTTCAGTGGTGACACCACTTTCCCATCAGACGTCTGAATTGTGACTGCCCGACATGCTGGAACTCCACCTTGGATATGCTTGATAGGCTGCTCCAGAAGAAATGTGCGCATACAAATGGCCCCTGATTAAAATACATATTTCTTATGGGAATTTTGGCCAATGATCCCCCTCTTGTATATCACTGTCCATGTTGTTGGACTATTTATGTACTTCTAGTAAGTGGTTGCTGGCTGCAAAAAACTTCAGGTTCGTCTGCTATTAAAGTGAATGGGGCCCACCGCAAACGCGCAATTTGCAAGCATTTGATCGCGAATTCGCATTCGCAAACTTTCCCAGCCGATGTTCATCCATCACTACTTATCAATCCAATGCTTTTCTGTGGACATCTTTATCTAGGCCTATTAAGAGAACAATAGAGTCATACAGAACAATAGAGTCATACCTTTATTTCAGTTTTAGGCTGAGTTCACACGGGCGAGATTTCCGCGCGGGTGCAATGCGGTAGGTGAACGTATTGCACCCGCACTGAATCCTGACCCATTCATTTCTATGGGGCTGTGCACATGAGCGATTTTTTTCACGCATCACTTCTGCAATGCTTTAAAATCGCAGCATGCTCTATATTCTGCGTTTGTAACGCAGGACAGGCCCCATAGAAATGAATGGGGCTGAGTGAAAATCGCAAGCATCCGCAAGCAAGTGCGGATGCGGTGCGATTTTCACTCATGGTTGCTAGGTGACAGTCTATTCACTGTATTATTTTCCCTTATAACATGGTTATAAGGGAAAATAATAGCATTCTGAATACAGAATGCTTAGTACAAGGTCAATTGAGGGTTAAAAAAAAATAAAAGAAATTAACTCACCTTGTCCTCTTCATCGCGCAGTTCCCGGTCTCTTCTGATGAGCTGTCGGCTAAAGGACCTTTGGTGACGTCAGCAGATCACATGCTCCAATCACATGGTACATCACCGTGGTGATGTACCATGTGATTGGAGCATGTGATCTGACGTCACCAAAGGTCCTTTAGCCGACAGCTCATCAGAAGAGACCGGGAACTGCGCGATGAAGAGGACAAGGTGAGTTAATTTCTTTTATTTTTTTTTAACCCTCAATTGACCTTGTACTAAGCATTCTGTATTCAGAATGCTATTATTTTCCCTTATAACCATGTTATAAGGGAAAATAATACAATCTACACTACAACTAACCCAAACCTGAACTTCTGTGAAGAAGTTCGGGTCTGGGTACCACAGTCGGTTTTTATCACGCGAGTGCAAAACACATTGCACCCGCGTGATAAAAACTGAACATCGGAACGCAATCGCAGTCAAAACTGACTGCAATTGCGTACCTAATCGCGCGGGTTTGCCGCAATACACCGGGACGCATCCGGACCTAATCCGGACACGCCCGTGTGAACCCAGCCTTACACCTCCTATTTTCACAAGGATTGTCTTCTCATAGCAACAGTAAACTAACAATTAATTGCTTGTCTATATAGGAGGTTTTATCATTTCAGCTGACTAATACAGAAAGACAATATTTTGTATTTAATTTTCAGGAGACTGGCACTTCCACAGTGAAAAACAGCACATTTAAAAAAAATTGTCTTCTATGAAAAAATACCCCTTTCTGGTAGGTGTCTTTTAAAAAGGCAAAAAATCAAACCACCAACTTCAGGTGATTAGATATATTCCCAAACTTTCATTGATCCTTCACCATGCTTGACTGATAATTAATTGATATTTTAGCATATTATCTCCACTTGCTTTTTTGCGAACACAGTGCTTAGACATGAAATAGAACCGTGATACGATTGTATATTATAATACATTATCTAAATAAATGCAAAATTCATGTGTATAAAGTGCACTTGTGCAATGACCCAGGAAACAGATTAAAGTAAGATGCTGTTACCACACATTCATCATGGGGAGTGGTCAGGTCAGATGACTATGGACATGGATACATGCATACAATCAAACATCTTAACATTAACAAATTCAGCGTCTGAGAATCTCGGATGCGTGTGTGCCTGTTGGACCAACACGTGTGCGATCAAGTGCGCATGCACCAAGACCCGGACGCATCCACGTCATCCGAAATACACAGTACGCGCATGGCTGGATAATCGCGTCACATCCGTGCCATCACAAAGCCTTGCGATGATTCGCCAGCGCCCAGTACTCCTGCACAATCCACCATATTGGAAAAGGTAAAGCCAGTTCAGGCGCGATATATATATATATATATATATATATATGTTAATTTTAGTTAGTACTATTTTAGATTTTTGAACCCGCACACCCCCTGCATCCCCCCTGCAGTTCCATACATTTCTGGCACTGCGATGGGCTGGTCTTAACTAGCTAGCCAATTGCAGTGATCGGGCTGCAAGGGGGGGTCCTGCACCTGCTGAGCGCCGGTCAGTACTGTCAATTACTGACTGCATCTGATCAAGTTTGGTGCCTTAAAAAAAAATAAAAAAATCAGTTAGTGCTAGCTAGTAATATATATATATATATATATATATATATATATACACACACACATATATCTGGATTCACACATATAGATAGATAGATATAAGTCAATTTTAGTTAATACTAGTTTAGATCAAGTTTAGTGCCTTTAAAAAAAAAAAAGAAATCAGTTAGTGCTAGCTAGTTATATATATATATATATATATATATATACACACATATAGATAGATATATATAAGTCAAATTTAGTTAGTACTGCTTGCGTGGGTCCTGCACCTGCTGAGTGTGTCTGTTCAGGTTTAGTGCCTTTTTTTTTTTTTTTTGGAGCCTTTTTTCTAAATTGTTATCTTATTCTTTCACTTATTTTTTTTCCTTTCTTTCTTTCATAAATTTTATTTTAATTAATTCATTACAAGCCTCTCACGTGTTAAATCACTACATACACCCACCTGACACTTTTCACTTTACATACACCAATAAAACAAAAATGTCCAATTCATCCCAGAGAATGTACTCCGCTGAAGAGGCATATGCCATCCTTGGCTCTGAAACTGAGTCTTCAAGTGAGGGAGAAGAGGATGCCACATTCCTCTACTCCTCTACTCCTTCATCATCATCGTCATCCGGTGATGAGGGACCCTCAAGGAGACACCAAAGGAGAGATGAAGTACCCCCCGTGATCCCCTATGGACCACACCACCTGAGGATTATGAGCCCGAAATTCCAGAGTTTGTGGGAAACTCTGGAATTCAGATTGCCTGCACGGGCTTCACAGAAATAGATTTTTTCAAAATATGTGTTTCCCCCAAAATGACCCAAATTTTGACTAGCTATTAAAAATAAGACCCCTCCTGGAGCACCTCAACTCAAAATTTACAGAGGTGTTCACCCGAGAAAAAGAAATTGGCATAGACGAGTCCCTTGTACATTTTAAAGGAAGGGCTAAATTTTGCCAGTACCTGCCCAGCAAGCGGGCCTGGTACAGAATATTAATGTACAAGCTGTGCGAAAGCCCCTATGGGTACACCTACAGGTTCCGGGTTTATGAGGGGAAAGATTCCCGGATACAACCACCTGAATGCCCCCCCGTCCTAGGAGTTATTAGCAAGATTGTGTGGGACTTACTGCACCCAATGCTGGATAATGGTTATCACCTCTATGTAGATAACTATTACACCAGCATCCCCCTATTTATGTCCCTAAAAGCCTGAGGTATTGTGGCTTGCGGCACAGTGCGAAAAAAATCTGAGAGGGCTCCCTAGATCCCAGGTAGGGCAACTACTCCGAAAAGGTGACAGTAAGGCTCTCCTCCATGAGAACATGCTGGAAGTTAAGTACAAGGACAAGAGGGATGTCCTTGTACTAACCACCATTCACACCAACACCAGTTCTCCCGCCCAAGTGCGAGGTACCATTACCCCTGTCAACAAGCCAGACTGCATCCTTGATTACAACAGGCACATGGGAGGAGTTGATCTGTCCGATCAAGTTCTGAAGCCCTACAGTGCCATGCGTAAAACTAAGGTGTGGTACAAAAAGCTTGCCGTATACATTGTACAGATGGCAATGTACAATGCGTACATTTTACATCGAACTGCAGGCCACACAGAAACTTTCCTTCAGTTCCAAGAGGCGGTAATCAAGGCCCTAATTTTCCCAAGTCAGGATGGGGGGGCCCGAGTACTTCAGGAGGTCATGGTGCCCGTGTTGTACCAGGACAACATTTCTCTGGTAAAGTGCCACAAACAGCAAAAAGGGGAAAGACCCAAAAAAGATGTCGGGTTTGTTACAAAAGGGGAATACAAATAGACACCGTTTATCAGTGTGACACCTGCCCTGATAAACCAGGCCTCTGCATGAAATAATTATTCCGAACCTACCACTCCTACATGGATTTTTAATTTCATCCTTTTGCGCCCTGTAATATTTCCATATCTCTAATTTAGTCCATCTCACTTGCATACCCACTTTTCAACAACCACTACATAACAGAGATGGGAACTCTCACAAATTGGTTCATTTAAATCAGTTCATTCAAATGAACCGATTCATGAATCGAATCTTCGATTCACTCGCTGAGTCTACTGAGCTGACAAGAAGCAAGTGAACCAAATCTCAGGTGGTGCGCAATGCGCATGCGCGGATGACGGGGGCTTCAATTAACTTACTGACTCGCTGAGTCGGCTCTTGGCACTTGGTCTGAGTGAGGAAGTTAACGGAAGCAGTCAGGACAGGACTGAGGAGCCGTGGTGTGCAATGCATTGTCACCCACAGTGACAGGCAGTACAACCAAGTGAAGTGAATGCACTGTGATTACTGTATGTGCTAAGTTGATAACAGTAACACTGGCTGATCCTAAAATAGTCCACAGTCCACACAGACATCACAGTCCACACAGACATCACAGTCCACACAGACATCACACGAAAATAATACTGTGCAATTTGTGCATGATTTTCTAATAAATTGTCTGTCCCTTAATCTTATCACTGCTGCAACAAAAGCATCAGCCTCAGTGTAAAATGTTCTAGTGACTCACAATTCTTTTAACTCGAAGAATTAAATGAGTCTATAACTAAGGGCTCATTCAGACGGCCGCATGCTATCCGCAAAAATGCGGATCCGTTTTTTTGCGGATTAGATGCTGACCTATTCACTTCTATGGGGCCCTTTTCTAATCCAAGGTTCCGCAAAATAAATGAAACATGTCCTATACTTGTCCGTGAAAATCAGGACATGGCCCTATTGAAGTCTATGGGTCAGCAAAAATACAGAATGCTATCCGTTTTTTTGCGGATCCGTTTTTTTGCGGATCCGCAAAAAAACGGATAGCATTCAGTATTTTTGCGGACAGCATACGGCCGTCTGAATGAGCCCTTAGTAGAATCTTTAGATTCTTTTAACTAGTAGACTCATTCGATTCTTAGACTCCCTGTAAAGTGTGCTGCTTGCATCAGCTCTGATTGGTTGCAGGCCGGGGTAGGCGGGTAGGGGAGGGGCTGGCAGAAGCTTGCCTCCACTCTAGGATCAGATTACACTCCTCCCTGCTGCCAGCATCTCTCTGCTATCTGACTCAGCTGTTTCAAACGGATCAGCTCAGTCAGAGGAATCGACTCCTCTGGTTCAGTGAACTGAATCGATTGAAAAGATTAGTTCATGAACCGGACATCACTACTACATAATCTTTTCTGTGAGACACCTGTTTGGCAAAAAGTACCGAAATGGGGTCACTTCTTGGGGTTTTTAATTTCTGGGGACCTCTGGAAATTTTTTAAATGTGACATGGCAGCTAAAATCCATGTGTGCTAATTCAGGCCTGCAAAAAACATATTTAGCACTTTGCCTGTAGAGGCCTGCTGTGCGCCAATACAGCAGGCTACGAGCATATATGGGGTGTTCTCAAAATGAGTAGAAAATGGGGAACATATACTGGGGTGCATTTTCTCCTTTAACCCCTTGGGAAAGCAAAAATTTGTGGTCTGCTAGTAATTTTTCATTTTGACAAATGTGTGCTTTGAAATCCTCTTCCTAGAATTTCTACCTTCTGTGAGACACCTGTTTGGTAAAAAGTACCCTTTCCACCACTTAAAATGTTCGTACGGGGGTGTTCTTTCCAAAATGGGGTCACGTCTTGGGGTTTTTCATTTCTGGGGGTCTCTGGAAATTTTTTTAATGCGACATGGCAGCTAAAATCCATGTCTACCAATTCAGGCCTGCAAAAACCATATTTTGCACTTTGCCTGTAGAGGCTTGCTGTGCACCAATACAGCAGGCAACGAGCACATATGGGGTGTTCGCAAAATGGGGAGAAAATGGGGAACATATAATGGGGTGCATTTTCTCCTTTAACCCCTTGTGAAAGTGAAAAATTGGGGTCTGCTAGTAATTTTTCATTTTTACAAATGTGTGCTTTAAAATCCTCTTTCTAGTATTTCTGCCTTCTGTGAGACACCTGTTTGGTAAAAAAAGTACCCTTTCCACCACTTAAAATGTTCGTACGGGGGTGCTCTTTCCGAAATGGGGTCACTTCACAGCCAAGAGTATCCTAATTCTGTGAAACGCCCGATGGGTCTAAGTGTAGTTTCCGGAATGGGGTCACATTTTGGGGAAGTCCACTCTGGGGGAGAAGCCAATCCTGCAAAATCTGTCCTCCATGGTGTATGGTGCTACTTCCCTTTTGGACCCTGCCATGCGCCCATACATGATTTTATGACTACATATTGGGTGTTGGCATATTTGGGGGAAATGGGAAACAAGATTTTGGGTCCATTTTGTCCTGTTACCCCTTGTGAAAGTGAAAAATTTCGACCTAAAGTCAAATGTTCTTGAAAAATTTTTAATTTTTCATTTTCACAGCCAATTCAATGTTTTACCTTTGAGGACAAAGTTCTCACTACACATCTTGAAATATTCCTTGAAGGGTGTAGTTTCCAGAATGGGGTCACTTTTTGGAGATTTACATTCTAGGGGTACCTCAGGGTGTCTTTATAAGCGACATAGCTACCAAAAGTAAATCCTGCAATATCTGTCCTCCAAAAGCCATATGGCGCTACTTCCCTTTTGGACCCTGACATGCACCCATACATAATTTTTTTAGCATATACGGGGTGTTGGCATATTCGGGGGGACATGGGGAACAAAATGTGATGTTAATTTTGTCCTGTTACCCCTTGTGAAAGTGAAAAATGTGGGTCTGAAGCATCTTTTTGGGGAAATTTTTTTAATTTTCACAGCCAAGCGTTTCCTAATTCTGTGAAATGCCCGATGGGTCAAAGTGCTCACTACACACCTTGAAATATTCCTTGAGGGGTGTAGTTTCCAGAATGGGGTGACTTTTTGGGGGTTTCCTCTGTAGGGCCACCTCAGGGTGTCTTCACATGCTAAATAGCTCCCAATTACCATTCCAGCTAAATCCGCTCTCCAAAAGCCATATGGTGCTCCTTCCACTCTGAAGCCTTCTGTGTGCCCATACATCAGTTTTTGAGCACACATGGGGTATTTCTGTAAACACCAGATTCAGGGTAATAGATTTAGAGTTTTGTTTGGCTGTTAACCCTTAATGTGGTGCAAAAAAATAGCTTAAAATTTAAAATCTGCTAAAAAATAGTGAAATTTTGAAATTTAATTTCCATTTTCCTTTAATTTTCGTGGGGCACTTAAAGGGTTAACAAAGTTAGTAAAATCAGTTTGGAATACCTTGAGGGGTGTAGTTTCTAAAATGTGGTAATTTATGGGTGGTTTCTAATATGTAAGCCCCAGAAAGTAACTTCATAACTGAACTGATCCTGAAAAATTTGGGTTTTGGAAATATTGTTAAAAATTTTAAGATTTGCTTTTAAACTTCTAAGCCTTCTAACGTCCCCAAAAAATAAAATTTCATTTTTAAAATGATCAAAACATGAAGTAGACATATGGGTAATGTAAAGTGATTACTATTTCTGTAGGTATTACTGTCTATTATAAAAGTAGAGCAAATTTTTCCAAATTTTTGGTAAATTTGGTATTTTTTTATTTTAAAAAATGATTTTTTTACTCATTTTTACCACTGTCATGAAGTACGATATGTGACGAGAAAAAAATCTCAGAATGGCCTGTATAAGTAAAAGCGTTTTAAAATTATTACCACATAAAGTGACACATGTCAGATTTTCAAAAAATGGCCTGGGCAGGAAGGTGAAAACAGGCCCGTGGTTGAAGGGGTTAAGACCAAAAGCAGAGCCATATGTGCAGCACATTTGCAACTCTTTAAGCTTCTTGACACTTTTCCGAAGTGCTGAGAAAGGGATGCCCCTCACAGGAATGACGGGGCATCACACCACCCTCCAGATTTACTGTAGCTTTTGTGAGAAACTGGCACAAGTTATAACTTAAGTCTGCGCCAGCCTGTAGCTGGCGTAGACCAGTATCTGTCGGACAGCAGGACATTGATGCGACTAATTTATTGAGGCATCTGCATCTTAATAAATTTGACGCATCTAATGCTAGTGCAAGGAGATCAAGACTGGCGTATAGGTACACCAGTTTTGATAAATGTCCCTCAATATTATTAACATCTGTGGGAATCTTCATCTGTAACTTATTGGAAAGATGTAGAAGTGGCGAAGGCGTGCACATGAGTGGAGTTAGGGTTCATGCACATGACCTTTGGATGTTTTATGGTCCGCTAATTGCAGATCCACAATAAACAGATACCAACCGTGTGCATTCTGCATTTTCTGAAACGGAAGGGCCAGCCCCTAATAGAACAGTCATATCCTTGTCCATAATGTGGACAATAATAGGATATGTTCTATTTTTTGGTAGAACGGCCATGTGGATATACGGACTCAGAATTCACACAGAGGCCGCATTGAAGTGAATGGTTCAATGAGGCCACAAAAAACAAAACTAAATGGAGACAGAAAAAAATTATATTTGTGTGCATGAGCCCTAATAGATATAGATCTCACATTATATTTAGTGTTGTTGGAGACTTTGTCTATTTGTCTCAACTGTTTCCTGCATTTTCTGACACTGAAGATTGAATAGCATATTCTGGATTTCCATTTTGACTGGAGATTAAAGAAAAATAAAAGCTAATTTTAGCCATTTGCACAGTACTATATGGATGCACACACAAATACAAATATATACATAGATACAATATCAATATGTTAGTTCCTAGGTGCTGTACTTTAATTGCAGAAATTGAAGTAAACATTTTGATGAAAGTGTTGTATGTACATGTATTTACATATGTCTAACATATTACAGATTTCTTTTTTTCTAGCCACAATTCTATTCAGGTTTGAGCAGTACATTCCAAAATCAGTAAATCAGTTCTTTTTCCTTCTGTAAACTCAAAGTTTATTTTTAGCTAAAGTTACTTTGCTCTAATTAGCTGTAAAAGTGCTGCCAGTTGAAATAAAAACAAAAATATTTGCCAGCTTTTTCTCAAAAGCTTGAAGTCAAATGCATGCACAGTACTGATTTCCAATACAGATTTGCAGTATTATTTAATTTAAAGTATGTAACTAGGGTATAATTGTATAATTTTACATTTTAAACTGAAAGTAGATATGAATTATGTTTTCAGCTTTAGATTTGTGATCATTTTCAAGATCTGCTTGCTGTCAGGGGATGGTAGAAGGATGCAGTAGGTGAGAGTAAAGCTGGTCATACAGGTCCTTCTCAAATAATTAGCATATTGTGATAAAGTTCATTATTTTCTGTAATGTACTGATAAACATTAGACTTTCATATATTTTAGATTCATTACACATCAACTGAAGTAGTTCAAGCCTTTTATTGTTTTAATATTGATGATTTTGGCATACAGCTCATGAAAACCCAAATTTCCTATCTAAAAAAATTAGCATATTTCATCCGACCAATAAAAGAAAAGTGTTTTTAACCTCCTCCCGTCACACTAACGCCGAAAGGCGTCATCTCTGCGGCGCTCCCAGGTCACACTAACGCCAATAGGCGTCATCTCGCGAGACGCGAGATTTCCTGTGAACGCGCGCACACAGGCGCGCGCGCTCACAGGAACGGAAGGTAAGCGAGTGGATCTCCAGCATGCCAGCGGCGATCGTTCGCTGGCAGGCTGGAGATCCGAATTTTTTAACCCCTAACAGGTATATTAGACGCTGTTTTCATAACAGCGTCTAATATACCTCCTACCTGGTCCTCTGGTGGTCCCTTTTGTTAGGATCGACCACCAGAGGACACAGGTAGGTCAGTAAAGTCGCACCAAACACTACACTACACTACACACACCCCCCGTCACTTATTAACCCCTTATAAACCCCTGATCACCCATGATCACCCCATATAAACTCCCTGATCACCCCCCTGTCATTGATCACCCCCCTGTCAGGCTCCGTTCAGACGTCCGTATGATTTTTACGGATCCACGGATACATGGATCGGATCCGCAAAAAGCATACGGACGTCTGAATGGAGCCTTACAGGGGGGTGATCAATGACAGGCGGGTGATCACCTATATACACTCCCTGATCACCCCCTGTCATTGATCACCCCCCTGTCATTGATCACTCCCCTGTAAGGCTCCATTCAGACGTCCGCATGATTTTTACGGATCCATGGATACATGGATCGGATCCGCAAAACACATGCGGACGTTTGAATGGAGCCTTACAGGGGGTGATCAATGACAGGCGGGTGATCACCCATATACACTCCCTGATCACCCCCCTGTCATTGATAACCCCCCTGTAAGGCTCCATTCAGACGTCCGCATGCGTTTTGTGGATCCGATCCATTTATCCATGGATCCGTAAAAAATCATGCGGATGTCTGAATGGAGCCTTACAGGGGGGTGATCACCCTGATTACCCTGATCACCCCCTGTCATTGATAACCCCCCTGTAAGGCTCCATTCAGACGTCCGCATGCGTTGTGTGGATCCGATCCATGTATCCATGGATCCGTAAAAAATCATGCGGATGTCTGAATGGAGCCTTACAGGGGGGGTGATCAGTGACAGGGGGGTGATTACCCTGATCACCCCCTGTCATTGATAACCCCCCTGTAAGGCTCCATTCAGACGTCAGCATGCGTTTTGTGGATCCGATCCATGGATCCGTAAAAAATCATGCGGATGTCTGAATGGAGCCTTACAGGGGGGGTGATCAGTGACAGGGGGGTGATTACCCTGATCACCCCCTGTCATTGATAACCCCCCTGTAAGGCTCCATTCAGACGTCCGCATGCGTTTTGTGGATCCGATCCATGTATCCATGGATCTGTAAAAAATCATGCGGATGTCTGAATGGAGCCTTACAGGGGGGGTGATCAGTGACAGGGGAGTGATCACCCTGATTACCCTGATCACCCCTGTCATTGATAACCCCCCTGTAAGGCTCCATTCAGACGTCCGCATGCGTTTTGTGGATCCGATCCATGTATCCATGGATCCGTAAAAAATCATGCAGATGTCTGAATGGAGCCTTACAGGGGGGGTGATCAGTGACAGGGGGGTGATCACCCTGATTACCCTGATCACCCCCTGTCATTGATAACCCCCCTGTAAGGCTCCATTCAGACGTCCGCATGCGTTTTGTGGATCCGATACATGTATCCATGGATCCGTAAAAAATCATGCGGATGTCTGAATGGAGCCTTACAGGGGGGGTGATCAGTGACAGGGGGGTGATCACCCTGATTACCCTGATCACCCCCTGTCATTGATAACCCCCCTGTAAGGCTCCATTTAGACGTCCGCATGCGTTCTGTGGATCCGATACATGTATCCATGGATCCGTAAAAAATCATGCGGATGTCTGAATGGAGCCTTACAGGGGGGGTGATCAATGACAGGGGGGTGATCAGGGAGTCTATATGGGTGATCACCCCCCTGTCATTGATCCCCCCCCTGTCATTGATCCCCCCCCTGTCATTGATCCCCCCCCTGTCATTGATCACCCCCCCTGTCATTGATCACCCCCCCCCCCCTGGTAAGGCTCCATTCAGACATTTTTTTTTGGCACAAGTTAGCGGAAATTTTTTGTTTGTTTTTGTTTTTGTTTTTTCTTACTAAGTCTCATATTCCACTAACTTGTGTCAAAAAATAAAATCTCACATGGACGCACCATACCCCTCACGGAATCCAAATGCGTAAACATTTTTAGACATTTATATTCCAGACTTCTTCTCACGCTTTAGGGCCCCTAAAAAGCCAGGGCAGTATAAATACCCCACATGTGACCCCATTTCGGAAAGAAGACACCCCAAGGTATTCCGTGAGGGGCATATTGAGCCCATGAAAGATTGAAATTTTTGTCCTAAGTTAGCGGAAAGTGAGACTTTGTGAGAAAAAAACAAAAAAAAATCAATATCCGCTAACTTATGCAAAAAAAATAAAAAATTCTAGGAACTCGCCATGCCCCTCATTGAATACCTTGGGGTGTCTTCTTTCCAAAGTGGGGTCACATGTGGGGTATTTATACTGCCCTGGCTTTTTAGGGGCCCGAAAGTGTGAGAAGAAGTCTGGGATCCAAATGTCTAAAAATGCCCTCCTAAAAGGAATTTGGGCCCCTTTGCGCATCTAGGCTGCAAAAAAGTGTCACACATGTGGTATCGCCGTACTCAGGAGAAGTTGGGGAATGTGTTTTGGGGTGTCATTTTACATATACCCATGCTGGGTGAGAAAAATATCTTGGTCAAATGCCAACTTTGTATAAAAAAATTGGAAAAGTTGTCTTTTGCCAAGATATTTCTCTCACCTAGCATGGGTATATGTAAAATGACACCCCAAAACACATTGCCCAACTTCTCCTGAGTACGGCGATACCAGATGTGTGACACTTTTTTGCAGCCAAGGTGGGCAAAGGGGCACACATTCCAAAGAGCACCTTTCGGATTTCGCAGGCCATTTTTTACACATTTTGATTGCAAGGTACTTCTTACACATTTGGGCCCCTAAATTGCCAGGGCAGTATAACTACGCCACAAGTGACCCCATTTTGGAAAGAAGACACCCCAAGGTATTCCGTGAGGGGCACGGCGAGTTCCTAGAATTTTTTATTTTTTGTCACAAGTTAGCGGAAAATGATGATTTTTCATTTTTTTTCTTTTTTCCTTACAAAGTCTCATATTCCACTAACTTGCGACAAAAAATAAAAAATTCTAGGAACTCGCCATGCCCCTCACGGAATACCTTGGGGTGTCTTCTTTCCAAAATGGGGTCACTTGTGGCGTAGTTATACTGCCCTGGCAATTTAGGGGCCCAAATGTGTGAGAAGTACCTTGCAATCAAAATGTGTAAAAAATGGCCTGCAAAATCTGAAAGGTGCCCTTTGGAATATGTGCCCCTTTGCCCACCTTGGCAGCAAAAAAGTGTGACACATCTGGTATCGCCGTACTCAGGAGAAGTTGGGGAATGTGTTTTGGGGTGTCATTTTACATATACCCATGCTGGGTGAGAGAAATATCTTGGCAAAAGAC
This sequence comes from Bufo gargarizans, assembly GCF_014858855.1. Taxonomy (NCBI): domain Eukaryota; kingdom Metazoa; phylum Chordata; class Amphibia; order Anura; family Bufonidae; genus Bufo; species Bufo gargarizans. The sequence goes on along the minus strand of NC_058083.1, from coordinate 282,170,788 downwards.
AACTTTTCCCATTTTTTTATACAAAGTTGGCATTTGACCAAGATATTTTTCTCACCCAGCATGGGTATATGTAAAATGACACCCCAAAACACATTCCCCAACTTCTCCTGAGTACGGCGATACCAGATGTGTCACACTTTTTTGCTGCCAAGGTGGGCAAAGGGGCACATATTCCAAAGTGCACCTTTTGGATTTCACCGGTCATTTTTTACACATTTTGATTGCAAAGTTCTTCTCACACATTTGGGCCCCTAAATTGCCAGGGCAGTATAACTACCCCACAAGTGACCCCATTTTGGAAAGAAGACACCCCAAGGTATTCCGTGAGGGGCATGGCAAGTTTTTAGAATTTTTTATTTTTTGTCGCAAGTTAGTGGAATATGAGACTTTGTAAGAAAAAAAAAAAAAAAAAAATCATCATCATTTTCCGCTAACTTGTGACAAAAAATAAAAAGTTCTATGAACTCACTATGCCCATCAGTGAATACCTTAGGGTGTCTACTTTCCGAAATGGGGTCATTTGTGGGGTTTTGTCTACTGTTTGGGCATTGTAGAACCTCAGAAAACATGACAAGTGCTCAGAAAGTCAGAGCTGCTTCAAAAAGCGGAAATTCACATTTTTGTACCATAGTTTGTAAATGCTATAACTTTTACCCAAACCATTTTTTTTTTGCCCAAACATTTTTTTTTTATCAAAGACATGTAGAACAATAAATTTGGCGAAAAATGTATATATGGATGTCGTTTTTTTGCAAAATTTTACAGCTGAAAGTGAAAAATGTCATTTTTTTGCAAAAAAATCGTTAAATTTCGATTAATAACAAAGAAAGTAAAAATGTCAGCGGAAATGAAATACCACCAAATGAAAGCTCTATTAGTGAGAAGAAAAGGAGGTAAAATTCATTTGGGTGGTAAGTTGCATGACCGAGCAATAAACCGCTAAAGTTGTGGAGTGCCGATTTGTAAAAAAGGGCCTGGTCACTAGGGGGGTATAAACCTGTGGTCCTTAAGTGGTTAATACAAAAAAAGTCAACCTTCAAATAATTATGTTCAGTTCTGCACTCAATACTTGGTCGGGAATCCTTTTGCAGAAATGACTGCTTCAATGCGGCGTGGCATGGAGACAATCAGCCTGCGGCACTGCTGAGGTGTTATGGAGGCCCAGGAGGCTTCGATAGCGGCCTTAAGCTCATCCAGAGTGTTGGGTTTTGCGTCTCTCAACTTTCTCTTCCCAATATCCCACAGATTCTCTATGGGGTTCAGGTCAGGAGAGTTGGCAGGCCAATTGAGCACAGTAATACCATGGTCAGTAAACCATTTACCAGTGGTTTTGGCACTGTGAGCAGGTGCCAGGTCGTGCTGAAAAATGAAATCTTCATCTCCATAAAGCTTTTCAGCAGATGGAAGCATGAAGTGCTCCAAAATCTCCTGATAGCTAGTTGCATTGACCCTGCCCTTGATAAAACACAGTGGACCAACACCAGCAGCTGACATGGCACCCCAGACCATCACTGTCTGTGGGTACTTGACACTGGACTTCAGGCATTTTGGCATTTCCCTCTCCCCAGTCTTCCTCCAGACTCTGGCACCTTGATTTCCGAATGACATGCAAAATTTGCTTTCATCCGAAAAAAGTACTTTGGACCACTGAGCAACAGTCCAGTGCTGCTTCTGCCGCTGTTTCTGGTTCAAAAGTGGCTTGACCTGGGGAATGCGGCACCTGTAGCCCATTTCCTGCACACGCCTGTACACGGTGGCTCTGGATGTTTCTACTCCAGACTCAGTCCACTGCTTCCGCAGGTCCCCCAAGGTCTGGAATCGGTCCTTCTCCACAATCTTCCTCAGGGTCCGTTCACCTCTTCTCGTTGTGCAGCGTTTTCTGCCACACTTTTTCCTTCCCACAGACTTCCCACTGAGGTGCCTTGATACAGCACTCTGGGAACAGCCTATTCTTTCAGAAATTTCTTTCTGTGTCTTACCCTCTTGTTTGAGGGTGTCAATGATGGCCTTCTGGACAGCAGTCAGGTCGGCAGTCTTACCCATGATTGCGGTTTTGAGTAATGAACCAGGCTGGGAGTTTTTAAAAGCCTCAGGAATCTTTTGCAGGTGTTTAGAGTTAATTAGTTGATTCAGATGATTAGGTTAATAGCTCGTTTAGAGAACCTTTTCATGATATGCTAATTTTTTGAGATAGGAATTTTGGGTTTTCATGAGCTGTATGCCAAAATCATCAATATTAAAACAATAAAAGGCTTGAACTACTTCAGTTGGTGTGTAATAATCTAAAATATATGAAAGTCTAATGTTTATCAGTACATTACAGAAAATAATGAACTTTATCACAATATGCTAATTTTTTGAGAAGGACCTGTATAGTGATATAGTGGCAGTGGGGTTACTGTAGGTTGTAGGCTTGTCTGAAGAGGTGGGTTTTCATTTTTAAAGGTTTCCATGGTAGTTGAGCATATGATGTGTTGGGTTACAAAGTTCCAGAGTATGGGGGATGCACAGGAGAAATCTTGGAGACAATTTTGTGAAAAGCAGATAAGAGGAGAGTAGAGGAGGCGGTCTTGTTAGGATCAGAGATCATGTGTGGGAAGGTACTCAGAGATCAGGTCACAGATGTATGCATGGGTCAGGTTGTGGCTGGCCTTGTATGTCATATCAGTGTTTTTTACTGGATTTCCTGGACAATGGGGGAGCCAGTTAAGGGATTTGCGGAGAGAAGAGACAGAGGAGTAACAGGGCAGAGGTGGATTAGTCGTAAAAAAGAGTTGTGGATAGATTGGAGGAGAGGCAGGAGATGATGAGGGCATGTACAAGCATTTTTCCAGACTCCTGGTTTGGGAATGTGTGGATCCAAGAGATAGCTTTGAGTTGGAGGCAGCAGGAGGTGGAGAGGGCTTGGATGTGCGGTTTGAACGACAGAGCAGAATCAAAGATTAACTCAAGTTAGCAGTATAGGTTGACTTAGGAGAGCTTACAGCCATTGACTTTGGGGATGGAGAATAAAGTTGAAAGTGTTAAATAGTTGTTTAGGGTTGTGAGACAGGGAAGATACCAGAGATGTGTAGGCCTGTTTTGCAGCAGCAAAGCACCAAATAAATCATATCAGCAAAGTCACAGGAAAGGATCTTCCCAAACAACATAACACAAGGATTTAACCCCTTAGGGACATTATTTCACCTTAAGGACCAGGCCATTTTTTGCAAATCTGACCAGTGTCACTTTAAGTGCTGATAACTTTAAAACACTTTGACTTATCCAGGCCATTCTGAGATAGGTTTTCGTCACATATTGTACTTCATGACACTGGTAAAATGAAGTAAAAAAAATATTTTTTGTTGCATAAAAAAACATACCAAATTTACCAACAATTTTGAAAAATTTGCAAATTTCCAAGTTTCAATTTCTCTACTTTTGAAATACATAGTAATACCCCCAAAAATTGTGACGACTTTACATTCCCCATATGTCTACTTCATGTGTGAATTATTTTGGGAATTATATTTAATTTTTTGGGGATGTTACAAGCCTTAGAAGTTTAGAAGCAAATCTTGAAATTTTTCAGAAATTTACAAAAACCCAATTTTTAGGGACCACTACAGGTCTGAAGTCACTTTGCGAGGCTTACATAATAGAAACCACCCAAAAATGACCTCATCTAAGAAACTACACCCCTCAAGGTATTCAAAACTGATTTTACATACGTTGTTAACCCTTTAGGTGTTGCACAAGAGTTATTGGCAAATGGGGATGAAATTTGAGAATTTCATTTTTTTGCCTAATTTTCCATTTTAACCCATTTTTTCCACTTACAAAGCAAGGGTTAACAGCCAAACAAAACTGCATCTTTATTTCCCTGACTCTGCCGTTTACAGAAACACCCAATATGTAAACTACTGTACGGCCACACAGCGGGGCGTAGAGGGAAAGGTGCGCCGTTTGGTTTTTGAAGGGCTGATTTTTATGGACCGGTTTATTTACACCGTGTCCTGTTTCTGCACCCCTGGAGTAGAAACTCCAAAGAAGTGACCCCATCTAAGAAACTACACCCCTCAAGGTATTCAAAACTGATTTTACATACGTCGTTAACCCTTCAGGTGTTGCACAAGAGTTATTGGCAAATGGGGATGAAATTTGAGAATTTCATTTTTTTGCCTAATTTTCCATTTTAACCCATTTTTGACATTTTTTTTGGACTTTTTTTAGGGTACATATGATTTTTGGTTGCTCTATATTACATTTTTGTGAGGCAAGGTTAACAAAAATTTTAATTCTGAAATTTCATCTCCATTTGCCATTAACTGTTGAGGAACACCTAAAGAGTTAATAAAGTTTGTATAATCAGTTTTGAATACCTTGAGGGGTGTAGTTTCTTAGATGGGGTCACTTTTAGGGAGTTTTTACTCTAGTGGGCATCAGGGGGGTTTCAAAAGGGACATGGTGTCAATAAAAAAGGCCATCAAAATCGGCCTTCCAGAAACCATGTCAGTCCTTTCCTTTTGCGGCCTCCCTTTTACTGATACAGCAGTTTACGACCACAATTGTGGCATTTTTGTAAACTGCAGTATCAGGGTAATAAATATTAACTTTTTTTTGGTTGTTAACCCTTGTTTTGTTACCAGAAAAAAAGGATTGAAATGAAAAAGTGCCAAAAATAGCGGTTTTGGCACCGTTTTTTTTTTTTTGACCGTGTTAATCTGGGGGGTTAGGTCATGGGATATATTTATAGAGGAGATTCTTGCAGACGCGGAATTATTTAGGTTTTTGACTATATTTTCCTTTTTGATACAATTTTTTTTTTTGTATCTCTAAAGTCTAAGTGTCACTTTTTTTATTTTATCCGATTATCTTATGTGGGGGCTAATTTTTTTGCGGGATGAGCGGACGTTTTTTTTGGCCCTATTTTGGGCGCTATATGACTTTTTGATCGCTTGCTATTAAACTTTTTGTTGTGTAAGGTGACAAAAAATTGTTTGCACTTTTTTTTTTGACCGTGTTAATCTGGGGGGTTGGGTCATGGGGTATTTTTATAGAGGAGATTCTTACGGACGTGGCGATACCTAATAAGTCAACTTTTTTTACATTTATTTAGGTTTTAGACTATATTCTTTTTGATACAAAAAAAATGTTTGTATCTCTAAAGTCTAAGAGTCATTTTTTTTTTCTAACCGATTATCTTATGTAGGGGCTCATTTTTTGCGGGATGAGAGGACGGTTTTATTGGCACTATTTTAGGGGCTATATGACTTTTTGATCGCTTGCTATTAAACTTTTTATTATGTAAGGTGACAAAAAAAATCTTTTTTTGCGCCCTTTTTTTTTTCCTGGACCATGTTAATCTGTGGGGTTAGGTCATGGGGTATTTTTATAGAGGACATTATTACTGACGCGGCAATACCTAATATGTCTACTTTTAATAAATTATTTTAGTTTTTTTAGTCTGAGAACCAGTTTTTTTATCCGATGTCAGTGCTAAATTGGGATATAAATTTAGTACTCCATGGAAGTGTGATACTCCCTGAAGCAACCGTCAATGCAGAGGCCTGGATGATCGGGGCACGTGTCGCACTGAGTAGTGGTGTCCTTCCGTATCCCCCTCCTGCGATACACTCTGCACTTTTTTGGGGTTCGTCCCTTCTTTCCAGTATGGGGGACCACACCTGGAAAGTGTTGGCCAGTCACGATCCGGGCGCCTACAGTTCCCGAGGTACTCCAGCCTGCTCCGGTCAGAAAAGATCAGGTCCCTGAGGACTGCCTCATAGAACTGAAGGAATTTCCCTGTGTTGCCAGCGCTCCGGGACAGCACAAAAGAGTTGTACATGGCAACCTGCACCAAGTACACTGCAACTTTTTTGTACCATGCCCGGATTTTGCACATGGCATTATATGGCTTGAGGACTTGATCAGAGAGATCAACTCCTCCCATATACCGATTGTAGTCGACGATACAATCGGGCTTGAGGACCGTTGCCACGGTACCTCGCACAGGGACAGGGGTGATGCCGTTACCATGAATTGTGGACAGCATAAGGACATCTCTCTTGTCCTTATACCTGACCAGCAACAGGTTTCCAGTGGTAAGGGCACGGGTCTCACCCCTGGGGATAGGTACCTGGAGGTCCCACACAAGTTCCCCGGTAACACCCAGAGTGGGGGGGCATTCTGGGGGTTGAATCCGGGAATCTCGCCCCTCGTATACACAAAATTTGTAAGTGTACACAAATTTTGTATAGCTTCACGCCATACCTCGCCCGCTTGGAGGGCACATACTGGCGGAAACTGAGTCTCCCCTTGAACGCAATGAGAGACTCATCAACCGCGACCTCCCTTCCAGGTACATAGGCCTCCATGAATTTGGCCCCAAAGTGATCGATGACCGGCCGTATCTTATACAGACGGTCATGGGCAGGATCACCTCGGGGGGGACATGCTAAATTATCGGAATAATGCAGACATTTCCAGATGGCCTCAAACCGGGAGCGTGTCATGGCCGTACTGTAAAGTGGGGTCTGGTATAGGACGTCCCCTCTCTAGTACAGCCTGACACTGGGTTTCTTGACCAGGCCCATATGCATCACGAGGCCCCAAAATATCCTCATTTCGGCAGCACTGACCGGCGTCCAGCCATCGGGCCTGGCCAAAAAGGAGCCCAGGTGTTGAGCGACGAACTGTTGGGCGTACAGGTTCGTCTGCTCCACCATCAGATTTACCAGTGGGTCACTGAAAAAATGACAAAAAAAGTCATATTCAGTGTAGCCCACTGAGGAAATATGGATTCCTGATTGGCCTACAAAATCAGGAATCACGGGCTCGTATCGCTCTGGGCTACACCAGACTAGTTCACCGGCAGGGTGCTCCGGTGGATTTAACTGATGGGTCGGGAAACCAGTATGAGCCCCAGAGCTGCTTGTACTAGGCTCGGCCACAGGCTTCCTAACATGGCGGTCCCCTTGCTCCGCCTTGAGTGGCCGTCTCTGCCGCCTTGGGGGCTCATCATCATCGCTAGATGATGAGGAGGACGCGGATGACAACAGGAATGTGGGGTCATCCTCGTCCTCACTGGGACTCTCGGAGTCAGAGGCAAACTAGGCGTATGCCTCCTCGGCCAAGAACGTCCGGCGGGCCATAGGGGAGTGTGTGTCTGCGTGTGTATGTGCGTGTGTGGAAATATTTATTTGGTGTGCGTGTGTGGGGGCACGGGTGTTCACAAACTCACCCTAAAACTAACAGAAAAAAAACACTAACAAAAAAAGGGCAAAAAAATTTGTTTTTGTTTTTTCTAAACAGCTGATCAACCGTCCGAAGTTGATCAGTGGAGGGGTGTGCGATGCGCTAACCGTGGCCGGACGCTAAAAGTGCCGGCCACAGTCAGCGTACACAATAAAAGTAAAAAAATTGAAATCCCTGCACCCCAAAAAAGTTGGGGGGGGGGAGGCAAGCGGCAGCACCCCTGGGGGGTCTAGGGTCACACAGCTGTGCTGTGGACCCCAGACACCCTAACTTAGGGTGATGCAATAAAAGTTAACAAAACGAACTTTCCCTTTAGTTTCCCTGCCTAACCCAAACTTTCCCTATGCTTTCCCTAAGTACCTGATGGGGGGTGCTGGGGCACAGATCGGGTCCTGGGGGCACAGATGGGGTGATGCTGGCAGCTATCCAAGAGACTGGTGCAGGCAGCTCCTCTCTGCTCCGGCTCCGGAACACAAAAGGAGGAGAAGAGGAGCGCCTGCATCATTTGAATTTCGCTCCGTCCCGCCCACCAACCAATCAGAGGCGATCCTGAGAGGTGATGTCACCATCACCTCTCAGGATCACTGGATGGTGATTGGTGGGGTGAAATAACACCACCATCACCATCCTGTTCCGGGTTATCGAGTCTTCAGAGACCCGAATAACCCGGAAACGCTGAAAAACGCAGGTCTGAATTGACCTGCGGTTTTCTGAGATCGCATACATGGGGGGGGGGGGGGTCACAGGAATCAGGTAATAGTCCATCCAGCACTCTGAGAGCCTGACTAGTAACCTGTTTATTGGGCCAGCGTCCAGTGTTGGAGCACACTGATTGACGTATAGCCTAAATGCACAGGGTGTTGCAAACACATCACTCTGTACAGGAATAGACACTATTGATCTAGTCCACTAGTAATATGCACTTGCTCAGAGTTCCTAGCAGTGCTGTGGATAGTCAATACAGTTAAAGCAGCTCTAATGGGTCATGGTGCACCCTGAAACTGCTGCCCTGACAAGTGAATGATGCGTCTGCTTAGGTGCGCTCACATGCAGACAGTGTTTGTGACATGGTTATCACTTGATGAAACTGCCCTATTGAGTGAGCGTTGCATGACACAGCAATCTCTCAACGCGTTTCAACATGACGATTGTATCTCATGTCTCATCAGGAGCGGGATTGCTTAATTATGGTGTCAGATAAAGTAAAGCTATTGCACTGTAGCGTGTGCGCATCAGCGCTGTGATGGCCGTGTGCAGCCAACCACACGCCGGATCTAAATAATCTACGCCCCGCCCCCCGAGAGTGGGTGTCAGCTCAGGCCTCCAATCAGGGACGGAGGCGCATCTTCTGACGCACTCCCTGACAAGACCGTCGCACAGTACAGCATCATTCACTCTCGAGGAGGAGCATAACTCTGCTTGATTATATGGGGGAATATTCAAATGCGGTTTTAAATAATCGTCAAATGATCACACTTAAAAGAATTGATCAGGTATTGCAGGAGGTTCAGAACATGAGAAGTGCCATAAAGGAAAACCTAAATGGTACACACAGACAGCATAAGAATTAGAATGAGTACCCATCGTCTGAGCCACCATTCCTCAATGCATGCGAGATGGTGGCACCGGACAATAGACACTCTAGATGAGTGCCACCCAAAATACTGTGGCAAAATGATAAGGCACGTGTGTCACACCCCTGGTATCTTAAATAAAGCAGGAAAACGAAACTGCCTCATTTAATCCCTTGGGTTGCACTGTGTCCAGTTTAAAAATCAATTCGGTCTCTTTGCGGAGCAGTAGCACATCAATGTCCCCCTCCGTGAATGGATGTCACAATGTGCTTGATCCCTTGGACCTTCAGCACATCTGGGTTGCCCCATGATGGTCGCACACGTGGCGTGCCACAGATGTGTCACGCTTATTCTTGATGTCTAAAAGGTGTTCACCAATATGTCTCCGTAATTCTCGTCTGGTCTTCCCCACATACTGTACACCACATTGGCAGGTCAGAAGATACACCACTCCCACTGATGTGCATCTAATGAAGGATCTGATGGAGAATCTTTCCTTAGTCACTTGGCTGGTAAAGTATGCCCCCTTCATGATGTTACCACAAATAATGCATGTGCCGCATGGAAAGGTACCAGTGAGTCTATTTTTGAGCCATGTGTCAGATGTTGGGTGTGAGTAAATACTATGGACCAGACGGTCACATATGTTAGAACTACGGCGAAATTTGATGGGAGGACGATCTAACACTAACTCACCAATATCTGGGCCAGACTGCAAAATGGGCCAATGTTTCTGAAGGATGTCATGTACACGTTTCTCTGCTTTATCATACGTCGCTATAATCCTAGGAAAATTCTGGCCCTACGGCCTCTGTTTGGGAACCAATAGTTGGTCACGGCTAACACTCATAGAGTTATGGTATGCTCTTTTGAGTGTTTGCTCAGGATATCCCCTGAGCTTAAACTGTGTCCTCAGGTCATTAGCAGCCACCTTGAAATCCCTCATCTCTGAGAAGTTTCTCCTGGCTCTCAGGTACTGGCCTTTGGGAATGCCACTCCTGAGGGCCAGGGGATGGCCACTATCCCACCTCAGTAGGCTGTTAATGGCGGGCCATCACAGCGCCGATGCACACACGCTACAGTGCAATAGCTTTACTTTACCTGACACCGTAATGAAGCAATCCCGCTCCTGATGAGACATGAGATGCAATCGTCATGTTGAAACGCGTTGAGCGATTGCTGTGTCATGCATCGCTCACTCAATAGGGCAGTTTCATCAAGTGATAACCATGTCACAAACACTGTCTGCATGTGAGCGCACCTAAGTAGACACATCATTCACTTGTCAGGGCAGCAGTTTCAGGGTGCACCATGACCCATTAGAGCTGCTTTAACTGTATTGACTATCCACAGCACTGCTAGGAACTCTGAGCAAGTGCATATTACTAGTGGACTAGATCAATAGTGTGCGTCCCTGTACCGAGTGAGGTGTTCGCAACACCCTGTGGATTTAGGCTATACGTCAATCAGTGTGCTCCAACACTGGACGCTGGCCCAATAAACAGGTTACTAGTCAGGCTCTCAGAGTGCTGGATGGGCTAATACCTGATCCCTCTCTGCACCTCTGATTTCCTGTATGCCTGATTTTATCTATACCCCTTTATTGAGTTCTATTAAAATATTTATTATTTTCATATTTAACGTTCCTTCAGGCTGAGAATCATATTTTCCATTGAACGTGTACCGCCAATATTACCCCTCACTGTGAATTGTTAGTTTACATAGAGCCAAAATTTTAGTGCACACTTTCTTCTCTGTGAGGAGAAGTGGGAAAAAGTGTCTAAAACCAAAAATTAATGTGGTGCAAAGTTCAAAGCATGTACACAGTTTTTTTCATTAGAACAGAGGAAGTCAAAATGTTGTCAAATTTTATTTCATATATCATCTCTTTTTATTGAGTATCTTTTGAATCTTTGTCTGTGCTTTGGATCCCTGGCCACTATAAAGATACTGTATATCAAGAACTATTCAGCAGAGAATGTTGGACCTATATCAGTGGTACTGCAGGGAGAATATTTGTTTTAAGTTGAATGGGCAAATGGTAGTAATACTGCAGCCAGTATCTATGTAGCATTAATCTTATCCATAATATGTGGGATAAATATCTCTGTTCTTTGTAAAAAAAAAAAAAAAAAGTATTAATGTATCTACTGTTTTATAACAGTTCCATTAATGATAAAATATTTTATAGTAATCAGAACAGTAAAATGTATTGTGCCTTTGCTTAACGCTATACAACAAGCATTGGGATGAAGATATTAATAAAGCAGGATAACAAAATAACATAATGTAAAGGATGCTTTTTGTCTTTTCAAATTTAGAGAAATTGGTGGTTCCACTCCAATAACTTTCCCAGACACATTTGTTTTCTTTTGTCTGTAAACTGAAACATTATAGTGTGTTATATTACTTTAGAGCTTTTACAATAAATGTAGGATTTACTAGCACAGGAAAAAATTGAGCCCTGAAATCATTAGAACCATGGAAATGATATCTGCGTTAGCTCTCATATATTGTGCTTTTAAAAGTTGCTACCACCTCAATTACTCATGTCCTTTGTGATCACTTCATCAAGCATTCTTACTTACAGAAATGGGCTGAAGCAGGAGCATTGACATATTATAAAGCAATGCCTTGACAGATATGGTTAGGAATGACTTCTGAAATTAATAACTTGTCTAATTGACTGTAACTGTCATGTCGGCAATTATTTAAGTGCTAATTCATTCTGAAAGGATATTAAATGGATTTCCCTCCGAAATGTTTAATGGATATCTCTACATTTATCATAAGAAAAACATATTTGGATAATTCATTCAAGACGTTTAGTCTTGAAGAAAATGCTGAAATTCCTCATAAAAGGTTTGCTTTGTGTGGATAATGTCTATTCGAAAAAATGGACGTACTCTGTATAGATTGGAACACAACAGTTAAATGTTGTCAAGCAATAAACCAACACACTGGCAAAGATTTAGGGGGACATTTATTAACACATACTGTATATGCCCCGGTTTCATGTATTAAAGTTGCAGATTTTGTTGCACAGCATTTTTGCCTCAAAATCTGTGACTTTTCCCAGCAGAGGGACTTAAGACTGGTGTGGAAAACTGTGGTCTTAATAAATGTCCCCCTTAGTTACAAAAAATTGCCAAAATTTGAATAAAGATAGTGACAAAAAAGTGTCAAATATATTATGTTCACAAGTGGAAGATTTATTTATTTCAGAAATGTTTGCCTCTGTTTTATATATCTGAACAAGATTTCTAATATACATGCAGTTGCTGCAGAACGAACCCCATTCCGTTTGTATGGAATGGATATTTAGTTGCTGAATTCTCTGAAACAAATCTGACACTTGTGAACACATACCATTGTTTTTTGCTCCTGCCTTGACAGACTTCTAGTGTCTAGAATTCAAGGTTTGACCAAGAAACTTGCAAAATACGGCACATGACCTGCTACTCATTCTTTTCGCACACATTATTGGTGCTGTATGTATGCCAGCAATGAGGGACCATAAGACAGAGATATGCATGGGAATTGGCATCAAATTTGCACATTTTATTTAACCGCACCGCACCGCAGTCACTGATTAGTCGCTGATTAGCGTCATTGCTGTCGCTAATCAGCACTAGTACTATATAGTATCTGTAAGTGATCAAGACTGATCGCAATCAGATCTATATCAGTACATTAGGGTCACCTTAGGCTCTACAAAAAAATGCAGTGTTCGCCCGATCCGGCCTGATCTTGTGCCCACACTTGCATTCAGTCCGCCCCACCGCAGTGACCAAATAATTTTTTTTCTGATCACTGCAAAAACTGAGTAAAATCGCTGAGGCGCTATAAAGATCACTTTTGAGCTTTTTAGATCTTTATTAGCGATCGCAGCTTTACTTCGCAAGCACTCCTTTTTACTAGGCAGGTGTGCTCTTTTTCCTGGGTAGTCTCAGAGGAATACCCCCTAAATTTATTTAGCCCAAAATGTCAAAAAAGGGGTATTCCGCTGATGAGGCCTACAGGATTCTGGCCCTGATGGATGAAAGCGATGGGGACGCCTCACCTGCTGAATCCAGTGGTTCTGAATATGAACCTGTAGACAGCAGTGGCATTCTAACCGCTAGTGAACATGACGAGGTTAAGGTCCCTGCTATGGTCAGACGTATCCGACCCCATGTCAGTGTTCTGCATACCCCACGTGATAAGCCTCATTTGCAGCAGAGTGGTGCTAGCGCTGATCTTTTTTATGGTGAGGAATACACCAGCAGCACAGCACATCCTGGACCTTCTACCAGCACTGCCGTATTCCCTGGTGAAGTGGCGAGCACCAAAAGGGCAGTTCAAGCTGGTACGGTGGCACATGCAGTAACTCCCCCGTCGCAGCCACCATGTTCACAGGCCCGTAGAGCCCTTAGTCTCCCAGAGGTGCTGGCATACCCAAATTGGCAATCCCCTGCTTCTGCTGCACCCGTATTGCCCCGTTTCACCGCCCAGTCTGGAGTTTGCGTGGAGACAGCTCATTTAGGATCAGCCCTTGAGTTTTTTTAGCTGTTCTTCACCGCGGATCTCTATGACTTAGTTGTGGCAGAAACCAACCGCTATGCCACACAGTATATAACCGCCAAAGCTTCTATGCCCAGCCTTTCCGGTGGAAACCAGTCACAGTTTCCGAATTTAAAATAATTTTGGGCCTTATCCTCAGCATGTGTCTAACTAAAAAAATGTATTGCAGTCCTATTGGTCTAAAGACCCAATACATTACATGCCCATGTTCTCTGCTGCTATGTCCAGGGCATGTTTTGAGGTCATCATGTGCTTTATGCATTTCACTGACAATAAAACCTGTCATCCAGGTTTGCAAATGTGTATACCCCCAATCAGAACATCTGCATAGACGAGTCCCTTGTACATTTTACTGGGCGCCTTGGCATCAAACAGTAAATCCCCAGCAAGCGCGCCCGGTATGGGGTCAAACTGTATAAGCTCTGTGAAAGAGCCACAGGCTATACATATCGTTTAGGGTCTATGAGGGAAAAGACTCAAAACTAGAGCCGGTCGGATGCCCTGACTACCTGGGGAGCAGTGGCAAGATTGTCTGGGACTTGGTGTCACCCTTACTCCACAAGGGGTACCATTTATACGTGGACAATTTTACACAAGCGTGCCCTTCTTTCGGCACTTACATATAGTCGGAATTTAATGCTGTGGCACCGTGCGACCTAGTCGCCGGGGCTTCCCCCAACAGCTCGTTAATACCCGACTTGCACGGGGGAAGAGGGCTGCCTTGTGTGACCAAGAACTGCTCACGGTGAAGTGGAGGGACAAGAGGGACGTTTACCTTCTGTCCACCATTTACGCAGACACGACTGTACAAATTGAAAGGGCAACTGGAGTCATTGAGAAACCCCTCTCTGTCCACGACTATAACCTTCACATGAGAGGGGAGGACTTCAATGACCAGATGTTGGCTCCCTATTTAGTGTCCCGCCACACTAGACGCTGGTATAAGAAGGTGTCTGTTTATTTAATTCAATTGGCTGTGCAAATAGTTTTGTTCTCTACAGTAAGGCTGAGAGAACGGGATCCTTCCTAAAATTCCAGGAAGAGATCATTTTGGTACTCTTGTATCCAGGAGGGTCCGTGCCCCAAGTCCCTGATGTAGTTAGCCGGCTACATGACAGACACTTCCCGAGTGTCTATCCTGGTACCATAACTCAGCGTTCCACAAGAAAAAGATGTTGTGTCTGTAGCAGGGCTGGAATAAGGCGTGACACCACAGTTGTCCTCACTGTCCTGACCAGCCTGCCCTATGCATAGGGGAGTGTTTCCGCAAGTACCACACACAGGTACACTATTAGTGTAGGGATCGCGTGACACAGGACAGGCACAAAGGGGTCTTAGGGCGCTTTCACACAGAGCTGCTACAAACCTCTCCTTTCACCTGGGAAAAAGTGCATAATGTACTCTGGGCGATTTGCGCTTTGCACATTGTCCCATGGGGAAGGAGAGGTTTGTCCTCTAAAGGTAAAAAAAAAAAAAAATCACAGGTAAGCAAAAAAGTTAATGTTCTGTTTCTAATGTTATATAAAGTTTATAAAAGTTGATGTTAATAAATTTATTGCGTTGCTGCCTGTTTTCTTTTTTTTTTTAGCTTCTAGGTAGACCAAGCGATCACCCAGCTGCAGCACTGATGTGCATTCTGACAGAAGGATTGCGCTGCTGTCAGATTACACAAAGTTGGTGTATGCGGCGCTGTGGTCCTTAAGTGGTTAAGGACAACTTTGTGAGGCTTACATAATAGAAACCACCAACAAGAATTAATGGAAATTAGAGATTCAATTTCAGAATTTCACTTTTTTGGCAGATTTTCCATTTAAATTATTTTATTCCACTAACAAAGCAAGGGTTAACAGCCAAACAAAACTCTATATTTATTGCCCTGATTCTGTAGTTTACAGAAACACCCCATATGTGGTCGTAAACTTCTGTACTGGCACACGGCAAGGGCGCAGAAGGAAAGGAACGCCATAGGGGTTTTTGGAAAGCAGATTTCGATGGACTGGTTTTTTGACACCATGTCCCATTTGAAGCCTCCTGATGCACCCTTAGAGTAGAAACTCCAAAAAGTGATCCCATTTTTAGAAACGACACCCCTCAAGGTATTCAAAATTGATTTTACAAACTTTGTTAACACTTTAGGTGTTCCACAAGAATTAATTGAATATGGATATGAAATTTCAGAATTTCACATTTTTTGGCAGATTTTCAATTTTTATAATTTTTTTCATTACCAAAGCAAAGATTAACAGCCAAACAAAACTCAATATTTATTGCTCTGATTCTGTAGTTTACAGAAACACCCCATATGTGGTCGTAAACTTCTGTACGGGCACACGGCAGGCCGCAGAAGGAAAGGAATACCATATGGTTTTTGGAGGGCAGATTTCACTGGGATAATTTTAACTTGCCATGTCACATTTGAAGACCCCCGGATGCACCCCTAGAGTAGAAACTCCAAAAAAAGACCCCATTTTGGAAACTGGCAGTTTTGTTTGTACTATTTTAGGGTACATATGATTTTTGTTTGTTCTATATTACACTTTTTGTGAAGCAAGACAAAAAAAAATAGCTGTTTTGGCACCGTTTTTGTTTTTTGTTATTTGCAATGTTCATCTTACAGGTTAGGTCATGTGGTATTGTTATAGAGCAGGTTGTTACTGACACGACGATACCTAATATATATGATTTTTGTATTTATTTACGTTTTACACAATAACAGCATTTTTTTATTTAAAAAAATCATGTTTCAGGGTCTCCTTATTCTGAGAGCCCTAGTTTTTTTTATTGTTTGGGCGATTGTCTTAGGGTCTCATTTTTTGTGGGATGAGATGACGGTTTGATTGGTACTATTTTAGGGTGTGTATGCCTTTCTGATCGCTTGGCATTACACTTTTTGTGATGTAAGGTGACAAAAAAATGGCTTTTTTGACAGTTTTTTTTTTACTTTGTTCACCTGAGGGGTTAGTTCATATGGTATTTTTATAGAGCAGGTTGTTACGGATACGGTGATACCTAGGATATATACTTTTTTTCATTTTTTTTACATTTAACACAATGAAAGCATTTTTGAAACAAAAAAAATCCTGTTTTAGTGTCTCCATAGTCTGAGAGCCATAGTTTTTTTAAATTTTTTGGGCGATTGTCCTATGTAGGGATGAGGTGATGGTTAGATTGGTAGTATTGTGGGGGGCATACTCCTTTTTGATCGCTTAGTGTTGCACTTTTAGTAATGTAAGGTGACAAAAATGTCTTATTTTGACACAGTTCTTATTTTTATTTTTTTATGGTGTCTATCAGATGGGTGGATCATGTGATATATTTATAGAGCCGGTCGTTATGGACGCGGCAATACCTAATATGTGTGTTTTTTCTTTTTTGTTCTTTTTTTTATTATAAAATCAGGAAAATTTTGAATTTTTTTCTTTTTTTAACTTGAAACTTCATTTTTTTATTGAAAACTTTATTTTTGTCCCACTCTGGTACTTAAACTTTTGAGGGTCTGATACCCTCTGCAATGCATTACAATACATCTGAGTAATACACCTGAGGCTGGATCTCCTGGGCACCCGTAGAAGACAGGTCCCCATGCCGTGCAAGGCATTGGGCAGCCTCTGCATGGCATCGGGCAGCCTTGTCACACATCGCGTCCCCGCCACAGCAGTGCGAGGACCCGATGCGCTTCTTCACCCAGGGGTTAATCCACCAGCATCGCAGTAAACAGCGATGTTGGTGGATACAGCAGGGGCCCGGCTACCAGGGACTGCCGGATGCCGGCAGTGATCGGGCGGGCACAGCTCCTGCACCCGCCCGATCAGCCCGCTGTGCATGTACGGCAGAATGCATTCTGGCACAGCATCCCCCACTGTACATGCACAGCATTTTGCTAAAGGGGCTCTTTGTTACCACTAGGAACCATAGATTTGCCTTTTCCCCTTAGCACTATCACTTTAAGATTACTAATGCTGTTTTGGAATTAAAGAGGTTGAAATGAGTAGTATATAGTCCTATGCTGAGTGTCTTCTATGATTTTTCACAGCAATTGGTGCATTTTCGATTCAGGTTAAATTTGATATTTATTCTGCTAAATTAGATCTAAATCTAATTCCAAGAAAATCACTCATCACTAATTATGATCCAATGTATAGAATTTATCTCCACTTTTGGATTACCATACTATGAACTATTGTATACAAAACAACAGATACAACAGAACAGACACCAACGAAGAAATATAGTTAAAGATTTCTGTGTAATGGATCACCTGGCACCCCGACTGAGTACCTCCGTTGCTGGATGCTCCTAGCGTTTCCTGAGGTCTCCAAGCACTCTGGCAGACACCACCATCACCGACCCGAAGAAGCAGATAAATCCTCTTCAAACATATGAATGCTGTAGACAGTGGAATAGGAAACCATACAAATAGGTTTACGCTCCTAGCAGTCAAACTGGAACAGCATACCATAAATCCTCCCCCAAGAATGAGACAACACTTCACTTTGAGGGTTAAAACAGGAACTGACTTTATTTAGACAAAGCACACCTACTTTAAACCCCCCCAACAGCCTAATTTACATACAATAGGGCACATGGAGGACTATGGTACAAGGAAGGGTGGGGCCAGACAATAGCAAGGGCTGATGGGTGATTGAGGAGGGACAGAGCAGCTGGTTTAAACTGGTCTCCCAGTGTCCCTGAGACAACACCTGGCTGGGGGAACAATGGGACAGGAAAAAGGGGGAGGAGAAGAGGCACAGAACAGCAATGCCCCTAACATAGCAAACACCACAGTAAGATACATACAGTCCACAACACATAGCAATACAATTCAACCGAACCCATAATAACATACACAATATCTAAGACAGCCCGAATGCAAACCGCTACACAGTCTTAAAGGGCATTGTTCTCAAATGTCATAATATGTCCACGGATGGCCCAAATTGCATTCAAACGTACAAATTACCCTGGGCCATAGTCAGCAGGTAGGAGGCGGGCAGCCAGGCCTCTCCAAGGCCCAGTGGTGAGGCGGGTTCCGCCACATTCTGCATCTGTATATTCTGTGTTTATAAGCAGACCATGTGGTTAGGCATAGCATAGGTGCATTGATCGAGTAAGCATCAAGGATTCCTATGCATTTTAAGTAACAATTGTGCTGCCTGCAGAGCTATACTACTCATCATAACAATGGAAACCATCACGGAACCTGATAGATTTAATTAAAGTGTCAATGGGGTCCAGAGGTTTCTGTCCTGAGACAGATCTAGCACTTTGGAGTGGTTGGACAGATGTTAACCAAGCTTAACACGTATGAATACATTTGAATTTAAACTTTAAAGGCTATGTACACCTTTGGAGGCAATTTTTTTTTAACGCAAAAACACAAATGCAATGGCACTCTGCAACCAGCACTCTGCCCTGCCTCTATGCTGGATGTTGAATGAGGCATTAGTGTACATTTTGGCCAAAGCGTAATAAGCCACTCACCACGTCAAGGTCGCCTCTATGAGTGGTCCCTAACACTAGTTCCTACCTGTTATGGGCCATGACAGCCACACAAAGTCCAGGGAGCGCAGGTACAGCATGCACGCCAGGCACACTCTGCTTTTAACCCCGTCCGGTGCCATAACAGCTTCCATCGGATCCAGGGATGCAAGTACCAACATGCATGCTGAGCCCACTATATACTTCTTCTGGAGCCAAATGGCTACTGGTAGGCGCTATAAAAGCAGACTCAGTTTTATACTGACTTTGAAACCAGCCTCCAGGGCAGACTAACTGGTCAGGTGTGCATGACTGCATGGAGATCACCACGCCTCCAATATATACTACAAATAAAAAAATGTGGGGGTTCAGTCAGCACAACCCTGTATGCAGGTGCACATTGCTATGGCGAAATACAGATACAAATGCAAAAACACAAATGCAATGGCACTCTGCAACCAGCACTCTTCCCTGCCTCTATGCTGGATGTTGAATGAGGCATTAGTGTACATTTTGGCCAAAGCGTAATAAGCCACTCACCACGTCAAGGTCGCCTCTATGAGTGGTCCCTAACACTAGTTCCTAACAGTTATGGGCCATGACAGCCACACAAAGTCCAGGGAGCGCAGGTACAGCATGAACGCCAGGCACACTCTGCTTATAACCCTGTCCGGTGCCATAACAGCTTCCATCGGATCTAGGGATGCAAGTACCAACATGCATGCTGAGCCCACTACAGGGAGTGCAGAATTATTAGGCAAATTAGTATTTTGACCACATCATCCTCTTTATGCATGTTGTCTTACTCCAAGCTGTACTACCAATTAAGCATATTAGGTGATGTGCATCTCTGTAATGAGAAGGGGTGTGGTCTAATGACATCAACACCCTATATCAGGTGTGCATAATTATTAGGCAACTTCCTTTCCTTTGGCAAAATGGGTCAAAAGAAGGACTTGACAGGCTCTGAAAAGTCAAAAATAGTGAGATATCTTGCAGAGGGATGCAGCACTCTTAAAATTGCAAAGCTTCTGAAGCGTGATCATCAAACAATCAAGCGTTTCATTCAAAATAGTCAACAGGGTCACAAGAAGCGTGTGGAAAAACCAAGGCGCAAAATAACTGCCCATGAACTGAGAAAAGTCAAGCGTGCAGCTGCCAAGATGCCACTTGCCACCAGTTTGGCCATATTTCAGAGCTGCAACATCACTGGAGTGCCCAAAAGCACAAGGTGTGCAATACTCAGAGACATGGCCAAGGTAAGAAAGGCTGAAAGACGACCACCACTGAACAAGACACACAAGCTGAAACGTCAAGACTGGGCCAAGAAATATCTCAAGACTGATTTTTCTAACGTTTTATGGACTGATGAAATGAGAGTGAGTCTTGATGGGCCAGATGGATGGGCCCGTGGCTGGATTGGTAAAGGGCAGAGAGCTCCAGTCCGACTCAGACGCCAGCAAGGTGGAGGTGGAGTACTGGTTTGGGCTGGTATCATCAAAGATGAGCTTGTGGGGCCTTTTCGGGTTGAGGATGGAGTCAAGCTCAACTCCCAGTCCTACTGCCAGTTTCTGGAAGACACCTTCTTCAAGCAGTGGTACAGGAAGAAGTCTGCATCCTTCAAGAAAAACATGATTTTCATGCAGGACAATGCTCCAACACACGCGTTCAAGTACTCCACAGCGTGGCTGGCAAGAAAGGGTATAAAAGAAGAAAATCTAATGACATGGCCTCCTTGTTCACCTGATCTGAACCCCATTGAGAACCTGTGGTCCATCATCAAATGTTAGATTTACAAGGAGGGAAAACAGTACACCTCTCTGAACAGTGTCTGGGAGGCTGTGGTTGCTGCTGCACGCAATGTTGATGGTGAACAGATCAAAACACTGACAGAATCCATGGATGGCAGGCTTTTGAGTGTCCTTGCAAAGAAAGGTGGCTATATTGGTCACTGATTTGTTTTTGTTTTGTTTTTGAATGTCAGAAATGTATATTTGTGAATGTTGAGATGTTATATTGGTTTCACTGGTAAAAATAAATAATTGAAATGGGTATATATTTGATTTTTGTTAAGTTGCCTAATAATTATGCACAGTAATAGTCACCTGCACACACAGATATCCCCCTAAAATAGCTAAAACTAAAAACAAACTAAAGACTACTTCCAAAAATATTCTGCTTTGATATTAATGAGTTTTTTGGGTTCATTGAGAACATGGTTGTTGTTCAATAATAAAAATAATCCTCAAAAATACAACTTGCCTTATAATTCTGCACTCCCTGTATATACTTCTCCTGGAGCCAAATGGCTACTGGTAGGCGCTATAAAAGCCAGACTCATTTTTTTTTTTTAAGATTGCATTTTACTCATTTTGTGCTAAAAATAATTTTTGCAATTGGTCTTTATAAAAAAATAAATAAATAGCAGAAGGACCTGGCTTCGCAAGGGTAAATTTTATCTATTTTGTTTAATGTTTGTGTGTGTCGTTAAAAGATATTGACAGTATCCACTATAACAGTGACAACTACAGTAGCCCGCTCCTTTAACAGTGACCTCCACAGCAGCCTGCCCCCTTAACAGTAACATCCACAGCGCCCTCCCCTTTAACAGTGACCTCCACAGTGGCCGCCCCTTTATTAGTGACCTCTACAGTACCCTGTCTCGTTAACAGTGATTTCCACAATAACCAGCCCCCTTAACAGTGACCTCCACAACACTCCGCCCCCTTAACAGTGACCTCTACAGCACCTGCCCCCGGTAACACTGACCTACATAGAAAAACCGCCCCTTTAACTGTGAACTCTACTGTTCCCTGCCCCCTTAACAGAGACCTCAACAGCGCACGCCCCTTTAACATTGACCTCCACAGCATCCCGCCCACTTGACAGTGACTTCTACAGTAGCCTTCCCCTTTAACAGTGACCTCCACAGTACACCATCTCCTCAACAGTGATTTGCCTTTAAAGCAATCTGCCCCTTAACACTGACCTACATAGTGTACCGTCCCCTTAACTGTGACCTCCACAGCAGCCTGCCCCTAGGGTGGCCAGAGGTATGGTTTTAGGCCAGACAGTCCGGCTTTCAGACTCCCTGTCCTCTGTCCAGCACAGGGCCTGGACAGACACAGGGATGTCCTTTTGAACAGCTCACTCTCAGACAGTAGCACTGTGCTATGTGAGCATGAGCTGCAGGGAGAAAGTCATCCTCACTTCCACCCCTGCAGCTGACAGAAGTTGATTTTTACCTTAGTTTTTTCAATCACCATCAGCTGCAGAGTGGGAGGGGTGTAGCCTAACCGGGTAGGGGAGTGTATTAGCAGGACCTGGGGCAGGGTTTTTAAGTCTGTCTTTTGAGGGTGGCCTGAATGGCCACCCTACCTGCCCCCTTAACTGTGACCTCCACAACACTCTGCTCCCTTAACTGTGTCATCCACAGCACCCTGTCCCTTTAAAGCTGACCTGCAACAGTAAAGAAAAATAGCTGGGTTGTTATGTAAACCTGGTGTAAAACTGTGTGTATGTGGAGACTACGGGCCTGCAAGCTTCTATTGGCTGATAAGGGTCATGTGACCAGGCGTCTATTGGATAATGCGTTTTTTGGGAATATCTCAGGAATTATAGGTGCTAGAGAGCTGAGAGATGGTCTAAAACCTTCCCGGACACCTGTGTGCAAATTTCGTGATTGTAAATGCTGACGGTGCAGATTCCTTTAGCGGACATACACACATACACTCTACAGCTTTATATATTAGATATTGAACTGTTCTGTCACATAATATTTGTGTGAATCATACTTTTATATTTATATTTGTCAGGGTACGGATGATGTTACGGGACACATGCTGGTGTAAGGCAGGCACGGCACACCTTGAAAAATAGTGGCGGCTGGAGACTGCGTAACGAGGGACGGCCGCCGACATCAGGCTGTGGAATGCCTCAGTGTCCACAAGCCTAAATGTCAAAATTTCCAGGGCCAGTAGGTTGGAAAGTTGCACATTTAGTGCTATGGTCTGTGGGTGGGTGGCTGGGTATTTGCGCTTGTGTTCAAATGCCTGGGGCAAGGGACATTTGTATGCTGCGCTGGGACACGGAAGTGGATGTGGTCGCTGATGGTGCTTGCAAAGGTCCAGGTGCAGGGCGGGAGGCATCGACAGGGAATTGGACAGCACTTAACACAGGGGAAGAGGAGGCAGTGGTGTGACCCACAGACACAGATTGTGGACCCAGGCATTTGGCAAGCTTATTACGGTGCTTTGATGCCATGTGGAGGATCATGCTGGTGATGATGAGGTTGATAGTGTTCACACCCCTGGTTTTGTATGGCACAGGTTAAAAATGACAATTCTTTTGTCGTCCGCATTTTCCTAAAAAAAAAAACCACCCTTTGCATGGGAGATTTCTGCAAGGGTGTGCTCCGGGGAAGAGTTGCAGGCCTGTTTGCTGTGGCCGCCTTTTCCCTTTTGCCACCCCACTGCCTCTTCCAGCCTGTTGTGATGACACTACCAGTTCATGCACATGAAAATATAGAAATGGTACCATAGATTTATATGAGATTTATATTTCAAAGGTCTGTCCACTTTCTGTATATAGGTATGTTAACATACAGTTTCAGTCTCCACTAAGGCCTAGTTCACACGACCGTATGGCTTTTAATGTTTTTTGCAGTCCGTTTTTCACGGATCCATTGTTCCGTTTTTGAGTTCCGTTGTGTTTCCGTTTCCTTTCCGTTTTTCCGTTCCGTTTTTCCGTATGCCATGTACAGTATACAGTAATTACATAGAAAAAATTGGGCTGGCCATAACATTTTCAATAGAACGGAAATGGCAGACATACGGATGCATTTCCGTATGTGTTCCGTTTTTTTTGCGAACCCATTGACTTGAATAGAGCCACAACCCGTGATTTACGGCCAAATATAGGACAAGCTCTATCTTTCAACGGAACGGAAATACGGAAACGGAATGCATACGGAACACATTCCGTTTTTTTTGCGGAACCATTGAAATGAATGGTTCCGTATATGGACCACAAAAAAACGGCCCGTACACTCGCAAAAAAAAGTTCGTGTGAACTAGGCCTAAGACATATGAATTGGATGACCTAGGGCTGATATATGGATTACTTAATTTCCTTAAGGTTTGTTTAGAATCAATGGTGGTAAGTTCAAATCATTTAGGCAGCAAAACAGGAGGTTGTGCCGTTATATGGTAAATGCATTTCTTCTGTAAGTCAAAATATTCTTTGCTAGAATTATGAGGTTACATCCACATGGGACGGTTTACAGTATGTAATATTGTATGTATGTATGTCAGAAATTGAAGAAATCTCATAACACGCTGCAGAAAATATCTGCAGCGTAAATCTACCTTAAATCTTTGTTTCTTGTCTCCATTCTTTCTGTTAATGGTCCTAAAAAATAAGGTAAAATTATGTGAAATAATAAAATTGGTTTACACACATGCACACACATATAGTGTACACACACATAGTATGTATGGGAAAAAGTACATGGCTTCAAATGACTCAGCCCCCATTTAGTGAATGGATTTTCTCTTTATCTACACACGATCTTCTCCAACCATGTGAAGAAATCTTGTAAAGCTCATTGTCACCATAAATGCAAATGTAAAATAATTTTATGTGCTTTCAAATAGGGAGTCTGATTGGGCATACATTACACCTGCCAACAGCTGTGCAATGAAAACCATAGCCGTACAGGGGAACAGACTGAGATTTTTCAAACTTTTATGTGTTGTTTTTTTTTTTGTTTTTGCCTGAAGTTCTTTTAATCTGCTAAGTGGTAGCCTTTCAGCAGTTCAGCAGAGCTTGAAATTAACATAGGTGCTGAAGGTACCATCTGACATGTTATATTACTTTGACTGTCATGTCTGAGGGAAAAAATGGCAAAAATCTCAGTGAAACATGTGGTCTTTTCAGATACAAATTTGAGAAGAAAACAGGTTGCAATATTCATTTAAATAAGAAACCACAGGCAGTATGAACATATGTTCACTGTGAAATTATTTGAAAGCGATATAAGGCCCATCAAGCGTTGTTTACTAGAGTTGAGCAAACCCGAACTGCAAAGTTCGGGTTCGTACCGAACTTTGTGAGTTCAGGTACCCTGACCTGAACCTGGACTTTTTTCACTAAAGTTCGGGTTCGGTGTTAGGGTGATTTTATTATTTTCCATTATAACATGGTTATAACAGAAAATAATAGCATTCTTAAAACAGATGATGTCACTGCAGGTCCTGCTGAATGAAGATAGAAGGACCTTCTATATTTATTCAGCAGAACCTGCAGTGATGTCACCGCGCTCACCACGTGGTGAGCGCAGTGACGTCACTGCAGGTCCTTTTGCAGGTCCTGAAGAAAAGAAGATACCGGCTGTGCGATCAAGTGGATGAGGTTTTTTTAACCCCTCAATGAACATTTTATTTAGCATTCTGTTTTAAGAACGCTATTATTTTCCGTTATAACCATGTTATAATGGAAAATAATAAAGTAAAGTTATGGTCCCCATTGACTTAAATGAGGTCTGGGTTCGGGGTGAAGTTCGGGTCCCAAACCCGATTTCTGACGTGAAGTTTGGCCAACCCGGCGAACCTGAACTTCCACGGGTTCACTCAACCCTATTGTTTACCATTCATGTCATTAAATAATTCCAAATCAATTTTATTAATTTTGTTTTGCTAGTTAATTTTACTTTTTCCCTGGATTATTTTTTGATCTTTAAAGTTGGTAACAATTACCATTGTTTTTTTACCTTTACCCTGGTACCTTTTTTTATATACTGTATTGCAGAATTCTCAGTTAATGGAAAGGAATTCTCTCTTCAGAAGTATTTTGCCCAGAGGAAGTCCTGTCCTGTATTGTGTTACACAGACAACCAATTGATTTGAATGTTCACAGAGTAATGCTTAATTTTCCCTGTGCTGGTGCTAAAGAAAAAATGAACACTTACAACCCATTTTCCCAACAGATAGCAGCTAATCACAAGAGGGCCCAGCTGACAGACACTTTCTGATCTACTTATTATCAAGGTACCCTTCTAACAAGTTTTTATAGAGGGCTACACCTTCACTAGGGCTCATGAACTCATCTATATTATTTATTACCTTCTGCTTAGTGGCAAGAAATTGAACACTTACTGCCAGGTTTCCCAACAGACACCAGCTAATCTTTTGGGGGGGCTGGCTGGAGGACACTTTGTGATCTACTTATTGTCAAGGTAAACTTCGTACACGTTTTTATAAAGGGCTACATCTTCACTAGGGCTCACGAACTTACACCTTGGGCTCATGAAGTCATCTATATTATGTATTACCTTTTGCTTAGTGGAAAAAAATTGAACACTTACTGCCAGGTTTCCCAACAGTCACCAGATAATCGCTTGGGGGGACTGGCTGGAGGACACTTTGTGATCTGCTAATTGTCAAGGCACCCCTCTAACTAGTAGGAGTAGACAATTATTTTCATAGAGCTCATGCATCCATCTAAATTACATATTACTTATGACCTGGTGGTCTGCATCGAAATTGAACACTTACTGCCAGGTTTCCCAACAGACAGCAGCTAAACATTGGGAGACCAAGTTTGGGGACCCTTCTTAAAAGCAGGCATTGTGGACAGCCCAGAGATCTTCATTACTTATGACTCAAATGCCTCTTTTTTTTTTTTTTCTATTTTGGGAAAAGATCAACTGAATGGGGAAAGCAAAACTGATACTGGTAGATCATACTATGTTTTAGTACCTTCATTCTTAGATTCTTAGTCAACTTTCAACTTCAGTGAGCAAACATTCTTCTGTCTGTATGTTAAGAATTATATCTACACACCTAAGAAATGATGTCTCAAGGGAATTCTGTCAAATCTAATCTATACAATCGGGATTTTTGCTCAGCAGCATCTTGTGATGGAAAAAATTAATGAACGTAAAGGTCTGCTCTATAATTTACATAATACAATTAAAAAAATCTATTATGCGTATAATGTGTTTGCCGGTACTTGAGAGCTGATTAAGTATTTCACAAGAAGATGTTGACAGATGCTTGGAATGTTTTAGCCTTTTGTTTTAAAGACAGAATCAGCTTTCACCAAATGTCTTCTTGTCAAAACAAATTTATTAACTCTCAGTTCATCATAACCACAGTAAACACCAACAGCCTAGTGCGATGTCGAACAATCTGGAGTGGAATATTGCTTAGCTAAACTGTGGGGTTTATGAATAATCACATGCTGCTACTGATCAGCCAGGGCTGGTAATACATTGTACAACCTGTCTAATCTGATTTACCGCTTCCAAATGAAATAAAACAAGAAGAGTAGTGGGAATGCATTGAAAACCCAATATATAAGTGACTCACCCTATTTATTTTATTCTGGTTTTAAATTGCCCACCATAGTTATCATTAGAGTTAATATTACATTTTCCAGAAAATAAAATTCTAGTTACTGCTGAATATAAGCAACAATAAAAATGTATTACTGTATTGTACATTATTGTGTTCTATATTTAGATGTGTGGAGCTATTTCTTCAGCACATGAGTGATGTGTACCTATACTTTAATATCAAAATATATGATGTTATACAATTTTTAATATAGCACAGATATCTCAGCATTTGTATTTCCTGTTATTATACATTTAAAGCACGTTTTTTAGGGCAATTCACAGAATAATTTAGATAGCAATATTTTAAATGACCTTTATATTTCATGTGTTCAGTAGTTTCAAACCAATAGCAAGTACTTTTTGTAAGTTAAGTTTTCCATAAGATGCTGTTGAAATCTTACTTCATTTCCAAAATTCCTTAGAACACATACACAAGCAAAACATATTAATTCATGGTTATGTACATTCTTCAGGGAGCTAACTTGAGAAAAAAAATAATAATAATAGTAGGTAACATACAAAATTGCAAAAGCAAAAGAAAATTACCATTAAAAAACAGTTTATCCAGTGCAGATTTCTGTATGTTTCAAATACATTTATTTCATACACACATTCAGAGAGATTTTCAGTGTGTGTCTGTAACAACCCTGACACTTGAGCATATTCTTAAGAAATGTATCCACCAAAATGCAGAATGTATTTTAGCGCATGAAAATTAATATACTTATATGTATTTATTTAAATAAAGCAAAGATGGACCAAGAAGGATTTTTAGATTGCTAGTATTGAAAATAATAATAATTATTCTAATAATAGTTATACAATAATACATTAATAAGTTGCCAGTCCACATTTTGGTTTCAGGGATGGTTTAGGGGGTATTTTAACAAAAATATGTATGCAATATAAATAATCATGATTTGGGGTTAATACCAGGTAAGTTGCTAGCATCAGGCATCTAGGCTTATGCCCTGGAATTTTGGCTCAGTGCCCATGATAACCAGGTGATTTCCACATTCAGTGGAGATCATCGTGGGCCCACATTGAATGTTAAGGTCACTAGGGGCACTGCCCCTAAAATCACTGTGCACTGGGCTCTCTGCCTTACTATTCACTCTTGTAAGCCACCGGCCAGTTTTGGCCTATTGACTGTAAGGCACCATAATGAGTAGGCTAGCGCAGATGGTGCTATACAGTGATGTCATTGCTCTTCCTGCACCAAACGTTCTACAGTAAGTGGCCATGAGCTGTGCTGCTTCATTAGGCATCTCATTTTTTAATTGTAACAATACACAAACTGAATGGGTGACGAAAAATAATAAAAATGATGGAACAGTTGCAGAAATTTCTGCATGTGACCATGACTTAAGACAGCTCCTTTTTTTTAAATAGCAAGCTAATTCAGTAAAGTAACATATAGCAATAGCTTTTATCAATTATCTATACAAAGTTTTGTATTACTTTTGAGATTAATAATTTCCACATTCCACTAATCTCCACTTTTCACAACATAAATGAATAGCTTATTAATAAATTTATTATATCAATGTGTTCTTGGCTGTAATGTAGTCCAGAAGTAATACACCGTATATGCAAGGACATGCATTTACATTTGCAAGAATGCACATATTGCTTTGAAGACTGTGTGTAGGTTGGATAAAGCTGAAATGTTATGACACATTTCTCACGCTATAACAGAATTCTGCAGAAAAGCAAGATTATGACTCAGTTGAAGTACGTAAACTATTCTACCATGAAGTATGCCTCTGTTTACTTGACGCGGCTTTAGGTGAATAGAAATTTTAAAGACCACTATGTCTTATCAATTAAATCTAGATATAAATAGATATAACCGGCTGACTTACCTAGGGCAATGCATGGGTTACATTAACCAATTCCATCTGTATGAAATAAAAAACAAGATTTAAAAGGGTTGGTCCCTTTCTGATGTGTCTGGTGCCTCCATTGGTGCCATCTGAGAGACAGGACTTCTATGTGAACACAACAGAAGATTTACTATACAAGAGGCCATGGCTTATAAAATCTAGCAAATTAAACAGAACATCAACAAAGGCTATATTAATAAGTCATCTTACATACACCTTGGTCAAAAGTAGTCAAAAAGTGGACAACCTTTTATCTAGAGAGTAAACTACTTCCACGTGATCTCATGGTAAAAAGCCTCACGCATCCAGACCTAAAAAATGCAGTTGTGAGAAAAATAACACAATTCGTAGACAACTGAGTAGCATATTTTTTTTTCCCTGTGAACAGCAGTTTGACAAAGTCTTGTCGCAATGGATTACCTACCTTCATCCATTATGAGGACATAGTACATAGTAAAATATAACAATCAATTTGTTACTTCCTAAAGGCTTGATCGTGATTGACTTTTTCCCATTGTTACTGGAGATAAGAATGATGTCCTTACTGCTGTATATATACCGTAACAGTTTATTCACAAATGCAGTAAGAATCTGTATTGCTGGAGGTGCTTATCTTTTGTGTCTTTAATACATGATTCAAACCATGTCCGTGCTCCTGCAGTGAGCGCAGCCTCTCTCTCTCTCTCTTGCAGCTCAGCTGAGGTTGTTCCATTGCTTTAGCAACAAGCCCCACTAGTTTGCCTATCACAAAGCAGGGGCACCATGCCTATCAGGCTCGGTTCTGGTGTCACATGCATCCTGTCAGAGTCCCGATTACCCTGTCCACACACAGAATGTGTGACAGCTTTCTGTGCACACATTCATACACGAAAAGCTGTCAATAATTGTGTAGGTCGGGTAATCAGGACTCTCACTGTCCTGTCAGGAGTTACTGTGCTGTTTACTCAAAATCCTGCTTCAAATCATATAAACCTACAGTATGTATAACAGCATCCTGATATGGCAGTGGGGGTGGAACTACTGTGTCATCCAAGTGGTTTCACTTTGGACTAGATGTAAGGGTATTATCCTGGAGGGCGCCTGGTAGTCACTCTTTAACCCTTATACAGGCACTACCTCTAGGAATAGTCCCTGTGTTGTTGGCATGGCACTGTGGGAACATGCATTGCATGTAGTCAGAAAACATATAGGGCTGGTACAGTTCTTGTGAATACATTAAACAATCCAAAGGTCAGGCAGGGCAGTTGGCAGAGTGAACATGTGTCTTCAGGACAGGTGGTACATGGTCAAACTCTAAAAATCATATAGAAGTTGGTACACAGGCGGACAAAAGGATTATGGCCCTATACAAGCTCTAGAGAAACCTGAGACCAACATCTGTAGAGACCAATTGCTCAGGCAAGGAAGTGAGGTCAGCAGCATAGCTAAAAATGTAGTTCAATTTGCTCATTAGTCAAGCAGCTGAGATCAGGAACAGGGCATTAACCTGTGGAGTGCTACGGGGTAAACTCTTTCTTATACACACACAGGAAGAGGCCTTGCCACCAGGAGTCTAACGGCCAGGCAGAAGCTAGGTGAATGATGCAGCCCCATGCCCACCACAAAGATGAGAGTAGCAGCGGGCATGTAGCATCAGTATAAAATATCTCTTGCTCTATCATTTGCTGTTTTCAGATAGGGCAGCAAAATCACCCAACAATAGATGCTTTAGATGCTCAAGTTTTACTTTGCCAATCATTGTCCCATTCAGCTGCTGGCACTTGACTTGTCATGCAGACTCCAATATCTTTTCCAGTATCTTATCTTTGGACATTTTAGGATATCTTTGGAATGGTATTTTGATGGGGTGATCTACAGTATTTGACATATTACCTAAGAATTTAACAAAACTAGCCTCTGTGCTGCTCTGTCACATGTTTTGTAGAGCCCAATCAACATTGTTAATTTCTGTTTTAGCACAGAGAACACAGGTGTTAATGTCTTCCTCCCTTTAATTTAAGGGTAGAATATGTTAAGGTGAAAGGATTTTCAAAAGGGCGGGGTTCAGATAAAGAAGTGAGCTTAGCATGCCAGATGACAGGAAAGTTATCTGCAGCTACGTTCATTATAGCCATTGGTGGAGGACCTGTTATGTTTTATGAGAAAACTCATGATAATTGAATGATATCACGATTAGGTTTGTTGGTAATGGCTTTCATAACTCTTAAAGTGGATACCTGGTATAAAAATAGGAAATTATATGGATTGTAAGGCTGAAATAGCATATCTACAATTCCCAGCAGTCTGATTTTCAGCTCTCCTGCTCTAGATTTGGTTTGCTCAAATTTCAGCACTAACATGGTTAGCACTCCTTTTTACTAAGATTTCTAAGTTTGGTTATCTAATCTAAGCAAACATCTTCAATTGCTTTTCAAAGGCTTTTGTCTCAAGATAATGAAATGAGTTAAGAAATTTGAGTTAACAGTGGGAGTGCTAACCATGGTACATCTGGTATATGTTAGAGACAGTTCCTTCTCAAGAAACAGCCCTTGACAATCAACAGATATACCTGGGTCTGGTTCTAGGAATACCTGAAGTTAGCTGCTATTGCCAGTTGAAATCTTAGCTGCTGCAGGGAAAAATGTAATATTTCATGCCAGGCATTCAAATTAATGTCTGATCATGTAATGCATAAAAAGAGATGAGCGAATTTCTCAAAAATTCTATTCACCGGTTCGCTGATTTTTTTTTTTTAAAAGTGGTGTAGAACACTGTGACTTGCAGTAACATGCATAGAGAGTCTGCTGTGGTAGTGAAACAATACTGTGAGTCCGTATGACATGCAGATGACAGGCATCGCTCTTAGAATCACTGCACACTTTACTTATTTGGGCAGTTACAGGGCTAAAACTGACCAAATAACTCAAGTCTGAACTCAGCCTTACAGGTCAATGTTAGCATCAAGAAGAAGCGCACTCCCTTTATACAGTTGTCAGCTGATTCCACATAGATGTCTACAGAACCTTTTGTATTAAAGTCTTATACAAGTAGAGCCCCCTGACAGAGTGGAGAGGGTGACAGCAATAAGTTTGTGTTAACGTCACTGATTATTTTGCCCTTCCTCTGATCTGTCAGAACAATAACCCCCCAAAAAACAGATCCTGTCTGTGAAGCATCCACCTTCACTCGGTCAGCATTTGTTCAGTAATCCATCAGTATTGCTAAAGCCCAAAAAACAGGAGTGGATCCAAAACAGAGATGACACGTGAAAGGACTATTTGCATGTCTTCTGTGTTTTGTACCCACTCCTGATTTTGGCTACCAAATCATAAGCCAAGTCTGATGCAAAATAGGGACCATGTCATGCAGGCCTTACAGCTGTTACATAGGCAGGATCCGTTGTGCATCTCATTTTACCTGCCTTCTGACAGATCAGAAGAAGGTTCAAATAAATGATTGATGTCAGCCAGGCTGAAAGACAAAATAGTGGCCCAGTCATGAAGTGGGGAGGGTGGGAACAGCATGAGAAGTCCACAGAGTGGCCCAATGACATAGTGGTGAGGTGGAAGTAGCATGAGAAGACCACATAGTGGCCCGATGAGTCTGGAGGTGGCAGCAGCATTAGGAGGAGGCCACAGAGTGGCACAATGACAGTGTGCAGGTGGCAGCAGCATCAGGAGGCCACAGAGGGGCACAATGACAGTGTGAAAGTAGCGACAGCAGCAGCATCACCAGGAGGAGGCCACAGGGTGGCACAATGACAATGTGGAGGTAGCAGCATCAGGAGAAGGCCACACAGTGGCACAATGACAGAATGTGGAGGTGATGGCAGCAGCATCAGGAGGAGGCCACAGGGTGGCACAATGACAGTGTGGAGGTGGCAGCATCAGCATCAGGAGGCCACAGAGTGGCAAGGTGACATAGTGTTAAGGTAGCAGCAGCATCAGGATTCCACAGAGTGGCAAGGTGACCTAGTGTTGAAGTAGCAGCAGCATCAGGAGACCACAGAGTGGCAAGGTGACATATTGTGTAGGTGGCAGCAGCATCAGGAGATAACAGAGTGGCAAGGTGACATAAGGTGGAGGTGGCAGCAGAATCGGGAGAACACAGAGTGACAAGGTGACATAGTGTGGAGGTGGCAGCAGCATCAGGAGACGACAGATTGGCAATGTGACATAGTATGGAGGTGGCAGCAGCATCAGGAGACCACAGAGTGACTTGGTGACAGAGTGGGGAGGTGGGTGGCAATACTAGCACAGCTGAAGATGGTGGGTGAAATAAGGAGCACTTGGCATCAGATGTGTGGCATCAGTCAGGTGGCAGCATCAGAATAGTAGCTGGCAGGTAGCCAGAAGAAACCGG
The DNA here is from genome assembly GCF_014858855.1 of Bufo gargarizans. Taxonomy (NCBI): domain Eukaryota; kingdom Metazoa; phylum Chordata; class Amphibia; order Anura; family Bufonidae; genus Bufo; species Bufo gargarizans. Next base: position 282,137,312 of record NC_058083.1, on the reverse strand, counting down.
TCTCTTTTCTCAAAGTTTTACTGTGGCATCATGGATGATCTAGTCTGATGCATCAGGCATTGGTGAGTGGAAATCCTGGCTGATCCAAGCCTGATTTATCTTGACAAAGGTGAGTCTCTCCACATCTTGGGTGGACAGGCGAGTTCTTCTCGGGGTAACTATGGCCCCTGCTGCGCTAAACACCTGCTCTTATGCAACACTACTGGCCGAGCAGGACAGCTTTTCCAGGGCAAGCTCTGCCAGTTGCGGCCACAAATTCAGGTTGTCTGCCCAGTAGTCCAGCGGATCTTCAATGTGGGGTGGCAGAGTGCTGTACAAGTATGCCACCACCTGCTGGTTCAGGTCCTGCTCCAGGTCTAGCTGCTGCTGAGTAGTTTATTCACAAGGCGGGTGAAGAAAGCTGCTCATCAGCGACTCTAGACTCAAGTTGCTGCTAATGGAGCTGGAACTTCTCCCACCCCCCACCCTGCCACAGCAGTCATGGCAGAGGAATGTGAGTGCAGAGGGCCCCCCGGTCAGACCTGCAAGAGAATGGATGATGGCGCAGATAGGCAGCGGCCAACTGACTACATAGGATGTCTCTATAGTAGTTCAGTTTGTCCTCCCTCTCAGCGGGTGTAAAAAACGGCCCCCATTTTGGGCCGGTAGGGAGGATTCAACAAGGTGGAGAGCCATAAGTCATCACTCTGCCGAATGGTGACAATTCGGCTGTGACTACGCAAGCAAGTGAGCATGCATTGGGCCATTTGTGCAAGTGACTCAGAGGGACTCCCTGCCTCCATCTCCACTGCATACTGCCACGTTATGTCTGGTTCCTCTGGCTCGTCTTCCTTATCGCCCTGTAGCTCCTTTCGATGCTCCTGCTCCTCCTCTCCTGTCACCTGTGTAGAAAAACTACCAATTTCGCTAAACATTGCTTGGGCTCATGTGGCTGTGAGATCTAGGCGCTACGTCTCCAGTCCCCTGACCAGCCAGATTTACCAGCATCTGTTCCAGAACATGAAGCAGTAGAATGGCGTTGTTCATCCCGTAGTCCTGATGACTGACAAATAGTGTTAGGCTCGAATATTCGAATAGCAAATATCCGCGAATATCGGCACTTCGAGAATTCACGGATATTTAGAATATAGTGGTATATATCGGTAATTTCGAATATATTAAAGATTATTTTTTTTTAAACAGTAACCTCCCTTCTTGCTTGTGGGCCAATCAGAAGGCTGCAATGTCTTTGTCTGAGCTTAGCAACATCTCTAGCAACCAAAAGGAAAGTTGCCTATCTCTTACTATAAAAGAACCTCCCCAGCAGCCCTTGTATGCAGTATTTTGCAGATGTGAGAGAGACAGCAGTGTTATTTTCCTGTGCACTCTGCTTTCCTGTGTCATTTAGTTTTTAGCTTATATATATATATATATATATATATATATATATTTTACAGATAGTTAGTGGGAGATAGTCAGTGTACCGTATTTTTAGCGCTATAAAATGCACCGGCCTATGAGACACACCAAGGAAAATAAGAAAAAAAAAATATTTTTAACCAAAAGGCGTGCTTTTGGTGGGTTTTGAATTAATGGTGGTCTGTGCATGACACTATTATGGGGGATCTGTGGATGATGCGCTTCATGTGGGGGATCTGTGCATGGCACTGTTATGGGGGATCTCTGGATGGCACTGTTATGGGGGATCTCTGGATGGCACTGTTTATGGGGGATCTGTGGATAGCACTGTTATGGGGCATCTGTGGTTGCTACTGCTATGGGGTGGGGGATCTGTGGATGGCTTTGTTATGGGGTGGGGGATCTGTGGATGGCATTGTTATGGGGTGGGGGATCTGTGGATGGCACTGTTATGAGGGGATCTGTGGATGACACTGCTATATGTTATCCCCAGATCCCCCTCATAACACCGGCCCTCTGCTCACCCTAGTATTTATAAACATTAATCCTTAGCCTGTTAATAAATTTAACTAAATCTGCGCTCTCCCCTGTTCCCCTGTATCAGTACAGCACTTACGAACAAGCTTCCATAGCAGGCAGAGCGGACGGCAGCAGTAACGTTACTCACTGACGTTGCGCGCCTGCTCCGCCTGCTTCATTCATAAAGTGGAATACCAATTGGCGGAAACGTCACATATCAGCCTATGTTGGGGGATGCCGTTATGCCGCTGCAGCTCATGGAGGGTGTGCTTTGCGGTGTACAAGTGTCTGAAGTGCATGCAAAATTTCCTGTCCATTTTTAGGATGTCTTGCAGATGGGCGGAAGACTGGAAGACTTCAGGAACAGCTTGACAACCAGATTGAACACGTGTGCCATGCAGGGCCCATGCCTCAGCCCTCCTTGACGCAGTACAGACACCATGTTCTTCCCAGTTTTGGTCACCATGGTTCCGATTTTGAGTTGTTGCGGAGAAAGCCAGGATTCGATTTATTGATGAAGGACACAGAGCAGTTCCTCCCCTGTGTGACTCCGTTCGTCCAGGCAAACGAGATGCAGAACAGCGTGACACCGCCATGCCCTGCACATTTAGTATGCTGCAGGGGCACGGTGAATTGTCCCTGCAGTGAAGGCTGAGGATATGGTGTAGAATGAGGAGGCATAGGTGGATATTGTCTCAGGACCAATGGCGTGAGAACGTGGAGGCGAAGCTGCGTCACCTAGCCAAGTGCTAGTGTGACTGGGCATGGACCAATTTCACCCAAATGGGCAGTAAAGGACATGTACTGTCCCTGACCTTAGTTACAGCTCCATACATCGGCGCTGCCGTGCCCTTTGGCATACACCGACAGGCTGAAGAACTGGCCCACCTTCTGTTCTACATACGTGTGCAGGGCTGGTACTGCCTTTATGGCAAATAAATGATGGCTTGGGACTCCCCTTCCTTAGCTCAGCACAAGCCATCAGTTCTCTAAAAGGTGCAGAGTCCACCACTTGGAAAGGGAGGGACTGCAGCACCAGCCACTTGGCCAGGAGCACATTCAGCTTCTGCACCGTTGGATGAGTGCACGCATACTGTTTTCTCTTGGCAATCGCTTCAGTGATCGATTGCTGACGAAATGACTGATGAGGAGTAGAAGGAGGAGCAGGAGCATCAGCACCAGCAGATAATGGGAAGGACAGGCTGCTCCTCTCGGCTGAGGTGGTGGAGCCTTGACTGCCTGAAATCGGGTGCATGCCACTGGGTGATGCAGTTGTTGCTGCCGCAGCCTGGACCACAACATTGGAGCCTCGGTTCTCCAAGGCCATTTTATGGTGATGCTGCATATGTTAACGCAGAGCTGTGGTACCAACATTGGCACCCTGGCCATGTTTTACCTTCTGCCCACAGATTCTACAAATGGCCATGTTCACCTCCTCTGGCGGCTTAACAAAAAAACTGCCACACCGCCGGGTAACTGATTTTACGCCCAACATTCCGCACTGACTGACTGCTGCCGCCACTGCTTCCTTGAACCACTACTTATCGGGCAGGTAGGCTCCTGCAAAGCAGGTGGTCTACTTCTGGCACATTTGGCTCCCGACCTCCCACTGCTGCCACCCTGCTGACTCCCAGCCACACTAGCGACTTGCTGGCTTCGCTGCTGCCTACCAGCCAAGCTGCCACTCTCTTCTCCCAATAATGATGAAGCCCCTAATTCACCCGGATCCCAAGTGCGATCAGCTACATCATCATCATTGAGTAGTGTCGGCACGTCACTGGTGTCTTCTTTAATGGTCTCTGGGTCAGGAGCCTGACCGCTTGCAACACCAACTTCCACGCCACTCTTCTCATCACTACTTGTCTGATGTCACTTGGGACGATGTGGATGACTGAGTCAACCATTCAAGCACCACTGGGTTTGGTGGTCAAGACATGACAGCTAGATGACACCGGGAGCTCAGGCTTTTTACTCCAACTCCTGCTGCCACGCCATTTTACTCTGCTGTGACCTGTGCCTGCACCAGAAACATTTATTCCTCTGTGCAGGAGCTATTTTTAGGGCTGTGACATCACAGGGCTGTCTGGCTGGCCGCTGTTCGGCTGCATGCATGGCATTATGGGTGATCCCTCGTTCCCAGAGTTCCTTGCTCCATGTCCTAAAATGTGCAGCAGCAATTTTAGGAAAACATTCCTTAGGCTACTTTCACACTTGCGTTCGTCGGTCCGCTCGTGAGCTCCGTTTGAAGGAGCTCACGAGCGGATCCGAATGCCTCCGTCCAGCCCTGATGCAGTCTGAATGGAGCAGATCCGCTCAGACTGCATCAGTCTGGCGGCGTTCAGCCTCCGCTCCGCTCGCCTCCGCACAGCCAGGCGGACAGCTGAACGCTGCTTGCAGCGTTCAGCTGTCCGCCTGGCCGTGCGGAGGCGAGCGGATCCGTTTAGACTTACAATGTAAGTCAATGGGAACGGATCCGCTTGAAGATGACACCATATGGCTCAATCTTCAAGCGGATCCGTCCCCCATTGACTTTACATTGAAAGTCTGAACGGATCCGCTCAGGCTACTTTCAGACTTAGAAATTTTTCCAAGTTATTAATGCAGACGGATCCGTATTGAACGGAGTCCTCCGTCTGCATTAATATGATCGGATCCGTTCAGAACGGATCCGATCAAGCGCAAGTGTGAAAGTAGCCTTACCACGAAGCGTGAAGAAATTCGGATTCAGTGCAAATCAAATTTTTCCTGAAACTCGGATTGAATTCCACTTCGAATTTTTTTTCCTCTCTATACATAAACATACATGGTCTACCAGAATGTGAATTTTCTGGCTTTCCGCTCTGGCTTATAGAGACACCATATGACAAGCATATGGACACCAGCTGTCTTCATAAGACAACTTCTTGATCGTGCTGCACATGAAGAAACATTGTAGCCAAAGTTTAAAAGCAAACTTAAACTTTCAGAATAAAACGTATTTGTCCAAAAAGGAGGCTAAAAATAAAACAATTTCATCCACAAAGGGAATGTGCTAAATACTACAGTGCTTTTAGGAGCACAGAGTGAAAATGACTAGAGTGTATCTGGTCACCTAAGATCAAAATGTCACTGATGTTAACTGGTTAAAAAACAACAAAATAAACAATGGAAAAAAAAATCTGACAGAAAATGTGGGACAAAACTTCATGTTTCTGAAACTACTGCTGAAAGATTAATGTTTGCAAAATGAAAATTATATTTTTACTGCCTTCTTAATATGAATCACTTCTTATTCTTGATTATTTATGGATCATAATATGTCTGTAAATCAAAACAGAAAATAAAACAACTCAACGTGCAGGAAAATATAACCGGCATTTAATCACCCTGTTACTTTCAAATGATTATTGATTTTTAAAAGTGATGTCCAGTAGTGCTAGAAAATCCATCTCAGTAATGATTACTACCTTGTGCTTTATCTGTCAAATTGAAGGTTGTTAAAAGGAGAAATCTCCTGAGACGACTCAAATGGCAAACCACCAAATATCATATTTAATATGTTTTATCTGAAAAAAGATTCAGCCTCTACCCTTTCACCTAGCGCTCAGGCAGTCAAGAAAACTGAAACACATGTTTCATTACCTGTTTAATTATAAGATATGTTCCTCTGGGATACTCTGGAGTTGTCTGCTGTAATAAATGTTTGGCAGATATCATCATGGGCTGCAAAAAAAAATTTGTCATTGTTCTTGAGTTGACATAGACAACATTCTAGCAAAAGTTTTCAGTTTTAAATAGACAAAATATTATGTTTTTCTGCAGAGTGGTTTAAAGGTCAACCAGAATGAACAGACAAAACAGATACCCGGTGTCTTTTTATATTATATTTTTGCTTTTAAATAACAGTTTATGAGTTTTTAGTGAATTTTACTTTGGTTTTAGGAGCCTTGACCAAATTGTAAAAGTCTTTGACAAGACTAAGAACACTAATATATATATATATATACAGTATCTTAGAAAAATGAGTACACCCATGACATTTTTGGAAATATTTTATTATATCTTTTCAAGAGACAACGCTTAAGATATGACACATTAATACAATGCAAAGTAGACATTGTGCAGCTTGTATAACAGTTTAAATTTGGTGTGCCCTCAAAATAACTCAACACACAGCCATTAATGTCTAAATGGCAACAAAAATTATACCCCTAAGTGAAAATGGCCAAATTGTGTCCAATCTGTTAATATTTTGTGTGGTCACCATTATTTTCCAGCACTTCCTTAACTCTCTTGAGCATAGCGTTCACTAGAGCTTCGCGGGTTGTTACTGGAGTTCTCTTTCACTCCTCCATGATGACATCACCGAGCTGGTGGATGTTAGAGACCTTGCGCTCCTCCACCTTCTGTTTGAGGATGCCCCACAGATACTCAATAGAATTTAGGTCTGGCAACATGCTTGGCCAGTCCAGCACCTTTACCCTCATTTACTTTAGCAAGGGAGTGGTGGTCTTGGAGATGTGTATGGGGTTGTTATCAGGTTGAAATACTGCCCTGCAGGCCAGATTCTGATGGGAGAGGATCATGCTCTGCTTCAGTATATCACAGTACATGTTTACATTCATGGTTCCCTCAATGAACTGTACCTCCCCACAGCCAGCAGCACTCATGCAGTCCCAAACTATGACACTTCCACCACCATGCTTGACTGTAGGCAAGACACATTTGTCTTTTCATTCTCACCTGGATGCCGCCACACACGCTTGACACCATCTGAACCGAATAAGTTGTTCTTGGTCTCAGTAATCCATGTCCTTAGTCTGCTTGTCTTCAGCAAACTGTTTGCGGGCTTTCTTGTGCATCATGTTTAGAAGAGGCTGCCTTCTGGGACGACAGATGCAGTGTGCGGTGTATGGTCTGGGCACTGACAGGTTGACCCCCACCCTTTTAACCTCTGCAGCAATGCTGGAAGCACTCATATGTCTATTTTGAAAAGAAAATCTCTGAATATAAAGCTAAGCACGTTCACTCTACTTCTTTGGTCGACCATGGCGAGGCATGTTCTGAGTGGAACCTATCTTGGTAAACTGCTGTATGGTCTTGGCCACCATACTCTAGCTTAGTTTCAGGGTGTTGGCAATCTTCCTATAGCCTAGGCCATCTTTATGTAGAGCAACAAGTAACTTAAGCAGGGAGGAATCATGACTTCAGATGGAAAAAAAGATGAATATTCTAAAAATCTAAGATATTTCATATAGTGCTATATATTTGTTTTTCAAATATTAGTAATATTCCAAAACAAGAATATATAGCAATATAGCGAATATTCGAAAAAATATGAATATAGAACAATTTAGCTGATATAGTGCTATAATGTTTTTTTTTTAATAATTGTAATTTTTTTCCAATCTGAACTTCAGATGAGAAAAAAAATGACAACTATTAGACAAAGAAGATTATAGCACTATATTAGCTATATTGTTCTATATTTGTATTTTTTTCTGAATATTCACTATATTGCTATATATTCTTGTTTTTTAATATTACGAATATTCTAAAAAACAAATATATTAAATCTGTACAGTTGTTCCACTTTGGCATACTCCTCCCCGACAAGCGTCCCCGTCACCATGGGAACGCCTGGTGGTTAGACTATACCATTGGATCTGAGTTTTCACAATCTCATTGATTCCCATTATGAAAATTCCCATCACAAAAATTCTCATTACGACAATTTGTATTAAGAAAATTTGCAATCAACACTACTCCTAACAAATATTCGAATTCATGAATAAACGCATAGTCTATGAAATATTCACGAAATATCGCAAATTCAAATATCACCCCTGCAGCTCATCACTATATTGAGTTCAGATTAATGGAGGAAAAACTTGATTTGCTATTATTTTAGCCCAAGGGTGAAACATAAAATGTAAAAAAAAATGCCATATCAATTATGGAGCTTCTTTTCTTATAACTGTATGTTGTGGCATTCTTCTATTATTCCTGCTAGTAGTTTATGAATGAATCCCCAACTGGGTATTACTAATTGGACAGAATGTGCAGGGGCACATAGAATCATAAGAACAGATGATCCAGATTTTATCTTTTTATGTGGAATACAATTATTCACTAAAACACACTTGTCAAGAGTGGTGACGGGTCCTCTTTAAGTCTAGACTTGCAAAAGATGAATGGCAAAATGACAAATATCGATTTGAAAGTTGAAGAAAAATAGGACCACTTTCTGGCGTTGTAGTCATATAAATAAATATAAAACGAAAATTAGAACATGGGGAAAGAGAGGGGGACAACACTAGGGATGAGCGAACTCGAACTGTATAGTTCGGGTTCGTACCGAATTTTGGGGTGTCCGTGACACGGACCCGAACCCGGACATTTTCGTAAAAGTCCGGGTTCGGGTTCGGTGTTCGTCGCTTTCTTGGCGCTTTTGTGACGCTTTCTTGGCGCTTTTTGAAAGGCTGCAAAGCAGCCAATCAACAAGCGTCATACTACTTGCCCCAAGAGGCCATCACAGCCATGCCTACTATTGGCATGGCTGTGATTGGCCAGAGCACCATGTGACCCAGCCTCTATTTAAGCTGGAGTCACATAGCGCCGCCCGTCACTCTGCTCTGATTAGCGTAGGGAGAGGTTGCGGCTGCGACAGTAGGGCGAGATTAGGCAGATTAACTCCTCCAAAGGACTTGATTAACTGATCGATCTGCAGCTGTGGATCATTGAGCTGCTGATCCTCAATTGCTCACTGTTTTTAGGCTGCACAGACCGTTTGTCAGTCTCATTTTTCTGGGGTGATCGGCGGCCATTTTGTGTCTTGTGGTGCGCCAGCACAAGCTGCGACCAAGTGCATTTAACCCTCAATGGTGTGGTTGTTTTTTGGCTAAAGCCTACATCAGGGTGAAGCTGTCACACCAAGTGCATTTAACCAGCAATAGTCTGTTCATTTTTTGGCCATATACAAAATCAGGGGCAAGCTGCGCCTGTCACCAAGTGCATTTAACCCTCAATGGTGTGGTTGTTTTTTGGCTAAAGCCTACATCAGGGTGAAGCTGTGACACCAAGTGCATTTAACCAGCAATAGTCTGTTCATTTTTTGGCCATATACAAAATCAGGGGCAAGCTGCGCCTGTCACCAAGTGCATTTAACCCTCAATGGTGTGGTTGTTTTTTGGCTAAAGCCTACATCAGGGTGAAGCTGTCACACCAAGTGCATTTAACCAGCAATAGTCTGTTCATTTTTTGGCCATATACAAAATCAGGGGCAAGCTGCGCCTGTCACCAAGTGCATTTAACCCTCAATGGTGTGGTTGTTTTTTGGCTAAAGCCTACATCAGGGTGAAGCTGTCACACCAAGTGCATTTAACCAGCAATAGTCTGTTTATTTTTTGGCCATATCCCAGTCTAATTCTGTCACTAAATCCATACCGGTCACCCAGCGCCTAAATACTAGGCCTCAAATTTATATCCAGCTAAATCTGTCCCTAGTGCTGTAGCTGGGCGAGTTATTTAGTGTCCGTTCAAGCACATTTCTTGTTCTGGGTTGAAATACAATTCCCAATTTAGCAATTTCATAATTTAGTGGTTCCTGCTATATCAGAGCTATTTGAAATCTATCCCAAAAAGGGTATATAATATTGAAGGTGCACATTGGGTCATTCAGAATAACTTCACACACACCCGCTACTGTGTATTTCCAAGTCTAATTCTGTCACTAAACCCATACCTGTCACCCAGCGCCTAAATACTAGGCCTCAAATTTAAATCCCTCTAAATCTCTCGTTACCGCTGTACTGTTGTTGCTGGGCAAGATATTTAGTGTCCGTCAAAGCACATTTTTTGTTCTGGGTTGAAGTACAATTCCCAATTTAGCAATTTCATAATTTAGTGGTTTCTGCTATATCAGAGCTATTTGAAATCTATCCCTAAAAGGGTATATAATATTGAAGGTGCACATAGGGTCATTCAGAATAACTTCACACACACGCTTCTGTGCATTTCCAAGTCTAATTCTGTCACTAAATCCATACCGGTGACCCAGCGCCTAAATACTAGGCCTCAAATTTATATCCCGCTAAATCTCTCGTTACCGCTGTACTGTTGTTGCTGGGCAAGATATTTAGTGTCCGTCAAAGCACATTTTTTGTTCTGGGTTGAAGTACAATTCCCAATTTAGCAATTTCATAATTTAGTGGTTCCTGCTATATCAGAGCTATTTGAAATCTATCCCAAAAAGGGTATATAATATTGAAGGTGCACATTGGGTCATTCAGAATAACTTCACACACACCCGCTACTGTGTATTTCCAAGTCTAATTCTGTCACTAAACCCATACCTGTCACCCAGCGCCTAAATACTAGGCCTCAAATTTAAATCCCTCTAAATCTCTCGTTACCGCTGTACTGTTGTTGCTGGGCAAGATATTTAGTGTCCGTCAAAGCACATTTTTTGTTCTGGGTTGAAGTACAATTCCCAATTTAGCAATTTCATAATTTAGTGGTTTCTGCTATATCAGAGCTATTTGAAATCTATCCCTAAAAGGGTATATAATATTGAAGGTGCACATTGGGTCATTCAGAATAACTTCACACACACGCTTCTGTGCATTTCCAAGTCTAATTCTGTCACTAAATCCATACCGGTGACCCAGCGCCTAAATACTAGGCCTCAAATTTAAATCCCTCTAAATCTCTCGTTACCCACCGCTGTACTGTTGTTGCTGGGCAAGATATTTAGTGTCCGTCAAAGCACATTTTTTGTTCTGGGTTGAAGTACAATTCCCAATTTAGCAATTTCATAATTTAGTGGTTTCTGCTATATCAGAGCTATTTGAAATCTATCCCTAAAAGGGTATATAATATTGAAGGTGCACATAGGGTCATTCAGAATAACTTCACACACACCCGCTACTGTGTATTTCCAAGTCTAATTCTGTCACTAAACCCATACCTGTCACCCAGCGCCTAAATACTAGGCCTCAAATTTAAATCCCTCTAAATCTCTCGTTACCGCTGTACTGTTGTTGCTGGGCAAGATATTTAGTGTCCGTCAAAGCACATTTTTTGTTCTGGGTTGAAGTACAATTCCCAATTTAGCAATTTCATAATTTAGTGGTTTCTGCTATATCAGAGCTATTTGAAATCTATCCCTAAAAGGGTATATAATATTGAAGGTGCACATTGGGTCATTCAGAATAACTTCACACACACGCTTCTGTGCATTTCCAAGTCTAATTCTGTCACTAAATCCATACCGGTGACCCAGCGCCTAAATACTAGGCCTCAAATTTAAATCCCTCTAAATCTCTCGTTACCCACCGCTGTACTGTTGTTGCTGGGCAAGATATTTAGTGTCCGTCAAAGCACATTTTTTGTTCTGGGTTGAAGTACAATTCCCAATTTAGCAATTTCATAATTTAGTGGTTTCTGCTATATCAGAGCTATTTGAAATCTATCCCTAAAAGGGTATATAATATTGAAGGTGCACATAGGGTCATTCAGAATAACTTCACACACACCCGCTACTGTGTATTTCCAAGTCTAATTCTGTCACTAAACCCATACCTGTCACCCAGCGCCTAAATACTAGGCCTCAAATTTAAATCCCTCTAAATCTCTCGTTACCGCTGTACTGTTGTTGCTGGGCAAGATATTTAGTGTCCGTCAAAGCACATTTTTTGTTCTGGGTTGAAGTACAATTCCCAATTTAGCAATTTCATAATTTAGTGGTTTCTGCTATATCAGAGCTATTTGAAATCTATCCCTAAAAGGGTATATAATATTGAAGGTGCACATTGGGTCATTCAGAATAACTTCACACACACGCTTCTGTGCATTTCCAAGTCTAATTCTGTCACTAAATCCATACCGGTGACCCAGCGCCTAAATACTAGGCCTCAAATTTAAATCCCTCTAAATCTCTCGTTACCCACCGCTGTACTGTTGTTGCTGGGCAAGATATTTAGTGTCCGTCAAAGCACATTTTTTGTTCTGGGTTGAAGTACAATTCCCAATTTAGCAATTTCATAATTTAGTGGTTTCTGCTATATCAGAGCTATTTGAAATCTATCCCTAAAAGGGTATATAATATTGAAGGTGCACATTGGGTCATTCAGAATAACTTCACACACACGCTTCTGTGCATTTCCAAGTCTAATTCTGTCACTAAATCCATACCGGTGACCCAGCGCCTAAATACTAGGCCTCAAATTTAAATCCCTCTAAATCTCTCGTTACCCACCGCTGTACTGTTGTTGCTGGGCAAGATATTTAGTGTCCGTCAAAGCACATTTTTTGTTCTGGGTTGAAGTACAATTCCCAATTTAGCAATTTCATAATTTAGTGGTTTCTGCTATATCAGAGCTATTTGAAATCTATCCCTAAAAGGGTATATAATATTGAAGGTGCACATAGGGTCATTCAGAATAACTTCACACACACCCGCTACTGTGTATTTCCAAGTCTAATTCTGTCACTAAACCCATACCTGTCACCCAGCGCCTAAATACTAGGCCTCAAATTTAAATCCCTCTAAATCTCTCGTTACCGCTGTACTGTTGTTGCTGGGCAAGATATTTAGTGTCCGTCAAAGCACATTTTTTGTTCTGGGTTGAAGTACAATTCCCAATTTAGCAATTTCATAATTTAGTGGTTTCTGCTATATCAGAGCTATTTGAAATCTATCCCTAAAAGGGTATATAATATTGAAGGTGCACATTGGGTCATTCAGAATAACTTCACACACACGCTTCTGTGCATTTCCAAGTCTAATTCTGTCACTAAATCCATACCGGTGACCCAGCGCCTAAATACTAGGCCTCAAATTTAAATCCCTCTAAATCTCTCGTTACCCACCGCTGTACTGTTGTTGCTGGGCAAGATATTTAGTGTCCGTCAAAGCACATTTTTTGTTCTGGGTTGAAGTACAATTCCCAATTTAGCAATTTCATAATTTAGTGGTTTCTGCTATATCAGAGCTATTTGAAATCTATCCCTAAAAGGGTATATAATATTGAAGGTGCACATAGGGTCATTCAGAATAACTTCACACACACGCTTCTGTGCATTTCCAAGTCTAATTCTGTCACTAAATCCATACCGGTGACCCAGCGCCTAAATACTAGGCCTCAAATTTAAATCCCTCTAAATCTCTCGTTACCCACCGCTGTACTGTTGTTGCTGGGCAAGATATTTAGTGTCCGTCAAAGCACATTTTTTGTTCTGGGTTGAAGTACAATTCCCAATTTAGCAATTTCATAATTTAGTGGTTTCTGCTATATCAGAGCTATTTGAAATCTATCCCTAAAAGGGTATATAATATTGAAGGTGCACATAGGGTCATTCAGAATAACTTCACACACACGCTTCTGTGCATTTCCAAGTCTAATTCTGTCACTAAATCCATACCGGTGACCCAGCGCCTAAATACTAGGCCTCAAATTTAAATCCCTCTAAATCTCTCGTTACCCACCGCTGTACTGTTGTTGCTGGGCAAGATATTTAGTGTCCGTCAAAGCACATTTTTTGTTCTGGGTTGAAGTACAATTCCCAATTTAGCAATTTCATAATTTAGTGGTTTCTGCTATATCAGAGCTATTTGAAATCTATCCCTAAAAGGGTATATAATATTGAAGGTGCACATAGGGTCATTCAGAATAACTTCACACACACCCGCTACTGTGTATTTCCAAGTCTAATTCTGTCACTAAACCCATACCTGTCACCCAGCGCCTAAATACTAGGCCTCAAATTTAAATCCCTCTAAATCTCTCGTTACCGCTGTACTGTTGTTGCTGGGCAAGATATTTAGTGTCCGTCAAAGCACATTTTTTGTTCTGGGTTGAAGTACAATTCCCAATTTAGCAATTTCATAATTTAGTGGTTTCTGCTATATCAGAGCTATTTGAAATCTATCCCTAAAAGGGTATATAATATTGAAGGTGCACATTGGGTCATTCAGAATAACTTCACACACACGCTTCTGTGCATTTCCAAGTCTAATTCTGTCACTAAATCCATACCGGTGACCCAGCGCCTAAATACTAGGCCTCAAATTTAAATCCCTCTAAATCTCTCGTTACCCACCGCTGTACTGTTGTTGCTGGGCAAGATATTTAGTGTCCGTCAAAGCACATTTTTTGTTCTGGGTTGAAGTACAATTCCCAATTTAGCAATTTCATAATTTAGTGGTTTCTGCTATATCAGAGCTATTTGAAATCTATCCCTAAAAGGGTATATAATATTGAAGGTGCACATAGGGTCATTCAGAATAACTTCACACACACCCGCTACTGTGTATTTCCAAGTCTAATTCTGTCACTAAACCCATACCTGTCACCCAGCGCCTAAATACTAGGCCTCAAATTTAAATCCCTCTAAATCTCTCGTTACCGCTGTACTGTTGTTGCTGGGCAAGATATTTAGTGTCCGTCAAAGCACATTTTTTGTTCTGGGTTGAAGTACAATTCCCAATTTAGCAATTTCATAATTTAGTGGTTTCTGCTATATCAGAGCTATTTGAAATCTATCCCTAAAAGGGTATATAATATTGAAGGTGCACATTGGGTCATTCAGAATAACTTCACACACACGCTTCTGTGCATTTCCAAGTCTAATTCTGTCACTAAATCCATACCGGTGACCCAGCGCCTAAATACTAGGCCTCAAATTTAAATCCCTCTAAATCTCTCGTTACCCACCGCTGTACTGTTGTTGCTGGGCAAGATATTTAGTGTCCGTCAAAGCACATTTTTTGTTCTGGGTTGAAGTACAATTCCCAATTTAGCAATTTCATAATTTAGTGGTTTCTGCTATATCAGAGCTATTTGAAATCTATCCCTAAAAGGGTATATAATATTGAAGGTGCACATAGGGTCATTCAGAATAACTTCACACACACGCTTCTGTGCATTTCCAAGTCTAATTCTGTCACTAAATCCATACCGGTGACCCAGCGCCTAAATACTAGGCCTCAAATTTAAATCCCTCTAAATCTCTCGTTACCCACCGCTGTACTGTTGTTGCTGGGCAAGATATTTAGTGTCCGTCAAAGCACATTTTTTGTTCTGGGTTGAAGTACAATTCCCAATTTAGCAATTTCATAATTTAGTGGTTTCTGCTATATCAGAGCTATTTGAAATCTATCCCTAAAAGGGTATATAATATTGAAGGTGCACATAGGGTCATTCAGAATAACTTCACACACACGCTTCTGTGCATTTCCAAGTCTAATTCTGTCACTAAATCCATACCGGTGACCCAGCGCCTAAATACTAGGCCTCAAATTTATATCCCGCTAAATCTCTCGTTACCGCTGTACTGTTGTTGCTGGGCAAGATATTTAGTGTCCGTCAAAGCACATTTTTTGTTCTGGGTTGAAGTACAATTCCCAATTTAGCAATTTCATAATTTAGTGGTTCCTGCTATATCAGAGCTATTTGAAATCTATCCCAAAAAGGGTATATAATATTGAAGGTGCACATTGGGTCATTCAGAATAACTTCACACACACCCGCTACTGTGTATTTCCAAGTCTAATTCTGTCACTAAACCCATACCTGTCACCCAGCGCCTAAATACTAGGCCTCAAATTTAAATCCCTCTAAATCTCTCGTTACCGCTGTCCTGTTGTAGCTGGGAAAGTTATTTAGTGCCCGTCAAAGCACATTTTTTGTTCTGGGTTGAAGTACAATTCCCAATTTAGCAATTTCATAATTTAGTGGTTCCTGCTATATCAGAGCTATTTGAAATCTATCCCAAAAAGGGTATATAATATTCAAGGTGCACATTGGGTCATTCAGAATAACTTCACACACACGCTTCTGTGCATTTCCAAGTCTAATTCTGTCACTAAATCCATACCGGTCACCCAGCGCCTAAATACTAGGCCTCAAATTTATATCCCGCTGAATTTGAATACAATACATTGGGCCAAATAATATATTTGTTGTTGTGGTGAACCATAACAATGAGAAAAACATCTAGTAAGGGACGCGGACGTGGACATGGTCGTGGTGGTGTTAGTGGACCCTCTGGTGCTGGGAGAGGACGTGGCCGTTCTGCCACATCCACACGTCCTAGTGTACCAACTACCTCAGGTCCCAGTAGCCGCCAGAATTTACAGCGATATATGGTGGGGCCCAATGCCGTTCTAAGGATGGTAAGGCCTGAGCAGGTACAGGCATTAGTCAATTGGGTGGCCGACAGTGGATCCAGCACGTTCACATTATCTCCCACCCAGTCTTCTGCAGAAAGCGCACAGATGGCGCCTGAAAACCAACCCCATCAGTCTGTCACATCACCCCCATGCATACCAGGGAAACTGTCTCAGCCTCAAGTTATGCAGCAGTCTCTTATGCTGTTTGAAGACTCCGCTGGCAGGGTTTCCCAAGGGCATCCACCTAGCCCTTCCCCAGCGGTGAAAGACATAGAATGCACTGACGCACAACCACTTATGTTTCCTGATGATGAGGACATGGGAATACCACCTCAGCATGTCTCTGATGATGACGAAACACAGGTGCCAACTGCTGCGTCTTTCTGCAGTGTGCAGACTGAACAGGAGGTCAGGGATCAAGACTGGGTGGAAGACGATGCAGGGGACGATGAGGTCCTAGACCCCACATGGAATGAAGGTCGTGCCACTGACTTTCACAGTTCGGAGGAAGAGGCAGTGGTGAGACCGAGCCAACAGCGTAGCAAAAGAGGGAGCAGTGGGCAAAAGCAGAACACCCGCCGCCAAGAGACTCCGCCTGCTACTGACCGCCGCCATCTGGGACCGAGCACCCCAAAGGCAGCTTCAAGGAGTTCCCTGGCATGGCACTTCTTCAAACAATGTGCTGACGACAAGACCCGAGTGGTTTGCACGCTGTGCCATCAGAGCCTGAAGCGAGGCATTAACGTTCTGAACCTGAGCACAACCTGCATGACCAGGCACCTGCATGCAAAGCATGAACTGCAGTGGAGTAAACACCTTAAAACCAAGGAAGTCACTCAGGCTCCCCCTGCTACCTCTTCTGCTGCTGCCGCCTCGGCCTATTCTGCTGCTGCCGCCTCGGCCTCTTCCTCCGCCTCTGGAGGAACGTTGGCACCTGCCGCCCAGCAAACAGGGGATGTACCACCAACACCACCACCACCACCTCCGTCACCAAGCGTCTCAACCATGTCACACGCCAGCGTTCAGCTCTCCATCTCACAAACATTTGATAGAAAGCGTAAATTCCCACCTAGCCACCCTCGATCCCTGGCCCTGAATGCCAGCATTTCTAAACTACTGGCCTATGAAATGCTGTCATTTAGGCTGGTGGACACAGACAGCTTCAAACAGCTCATGTCGCTTGCTGTCCCACAGTATGTTGTTCCCAGCCGGCACTACTTCTCCAAGAGAGCCGTGCCTTCCCTGCACAACCAAGTATCCGATAAAATCAAGTGTGCACTGCGCAACGCCATCTGTAGCAAGGTCCACCTAACCACAGATACGTGGACCAGTAAGCACGGCCAGGGACGCTATATCTCCCTAACTGCACACTGGGTAAATGTAGTGGCAGCTGGGCCCCAGGCGGAGAGCTGTTTGGCGCACGTCCTGCCGCCGCCAAGGATCGCAGGGCAACATTCTTTGCCTCCTGTTGCCACCTCCTCCTTCTCGGCTTCCTCCTCCTCTTCTTCCACCTGCTCATCCAGTCAGCCACACACCTTCACCACCAACTTCAGCACAGCCCGGGGTAAACGTCAGCAGGCCATTCTGAAACTCATATGTTTGGGGGACAGGCCCCACACCGCACAGGAGTTGTGGCGGGGTATTGAACAACAGACCGACGAGTGGTTGCTGCCGGTGAGCCTCAAGCCCGGCCTGGTGGTGTGTGATAATGGGCGAAATCTCGTTGCAGCTCTGGGACTAGCCAATTTGACGCACATCCCTTGCTTGGCGCATGTGCTGAATTTGGTGGTGCAGAAGTTCATTCACAACTACCCCGACATGTCAGAGCTGCTGCATAAAGTGCGGGCCGTCTGTTCGCGCTTCCGGCGTTCACATCCTGCCGCTGCTCGCCTGTCTGCGCTACAGCGTAACTTCGGCCTTCCCGCTCACCGCCTCATATGCGACGTGCCCACCAGGTGGAACTCCACCTTGCACATGCTGGACAGACTGTGCGAGCAGCAGCAGGCCATAGTGGAGTTTCAGCTGCAGCACGCACGGGTCAGTCGCACTACAGAACAGCACCACTTCACCACCAATGACTGGGCCTCCATGCGAGACCTGTGTGCCCTGTTGCGCTGTTTCGAGTACTCCACCAACATGGCCAGTGGCGATGACACCGTTATCAGCGTTACAATACCACTTCTATGTCTCCTTGAGAAAACACTTAGGGCGATGATGGAACAGGAGGTGGCCCAGGAGGAGGAGGAGGAGGATGAGGAAGAGGGGTCATTTTTAGCACTTTCAGGCCAGTCTCTTCGAAGTGACTCAGAGGGAGGTTTTTTGCAACAGCAGAGGCCAGGTACAAATGTGGCCAGCCAGGGCCCACTACTGGAGGACGAGGAGGACGAGGATGAGGAGGAGGTGGAGGAGGATGAGGATGAAGCATGGTCACAGCGGGGTGGCACCCAACGCAGCTCGGGTCCATCACTGGTGCGTGGCTGGGGGGAAAGGCAGGACGATGACGATACGCCTCCCACAGAGGACAGCTTGTCCTTACCCCTGGGCAGCCTGGCACACATGAGCGACTACATGCTGCAGTGCCTGCGCAACGACAGCAGAGTTGCCCACATTTTAACCTGTGCGGACTACTGGGTTGCCACCCTGCTGGATCCACGCTACAAAGACAATGTGCCCACCTTACTTCCTGCACTGGAGCGTGATAGGAAGATGCGCGAGTACAAGCGCACGTTGGTAGACGCGCTACTGAGAGCATTCCCAAATGTCACAGGGGAACAAGTGGAAGCCCAAGGCCAAGGCAGAGGAGGAGCAAGAGGTCGCCAAGGCAGCTGTGTCACGGCCAGCTCCTCTGAGGGCAGGGTTAGCATGGCAGAGATGTGGAAAACTTTTGTCAACACGCCACAGCTAACTGCACCACCACCTGATACGCAACGTGTTAGCAGGAGGCAACATTTCACTAACATGGTGGAACAGTACGTGTGCACACCCCTCCACGTACTGACTGATGGTTCGGCCCCATTCAACTTCTGGGTCTCTAAATTGTCCACGTGGCCAGAGCTAGCCTTTTATGCCTTGGAGGTGCTGGCCTGCCCGGCAGCCAGCGTTTTGTCTGAACGTGTATTCAGCACGGCAGGGGGCGTCATTACAGACAAACGCAGCCGCCTGTCTACAGCCAATGTGGACAAGCTGACGTTCATAAAAATGAACCAGGCATGGATCCCACAGGACCTGTCCGTCCCTTGTCCAGATTAGACATTAACTACCTCCCCATAACCATATATTATTGGACTCCAGGGCACTTCCTCATTCAATCCTATTTTTATTTTCATTTTACCATTATATTGCGATGCTACCCAAAGTTGAATGAACCTCTCCTCTGCCTGTGTGCTAGGCCTAAATATATGCCAATGGACTGTTGCAGTGGTGGCTGACATGAAGCCTGATTCTCTGCTATGACATGCAGACTAATTCTCTGCTGACATGAAGCCAGATTGTCTGTTACGGGACCTCTCTCCTCTGCCTGGGTGCTGGGCCTAAATTTATGACAATGGACTGTTGCAGTGGTGGCTGACGTGAAGCCTGATTCTCTGCTATGACATGCAGACTGATTCTCTGCTGACATGAAGCCAGATCCTCTGTTACGGGACCTCTCTCCTCTGCCTGGGTGCTGGGCCTAAATTTATGACAATGGACTGTTGCAGTGGTGGCTGACGTGAAGCCTGATTCTCTGCTATGACATGCAGACTGATTCTCTGCTGACATGAAGCCAGATCCTCTTTTACGGGACCTCTCTCCTCTGCCTGGGTGCTGGGCCTAAATTTATGACAATGGACTGTTGCAGTGGTGGCTGACGTGAAGCCTGATTCTCTGCTATGACATGCAGACTGATTCTCTGCTGTCATGAAGCCAGATTGTCTGTTACGGGACCTTTCTCCTCTACCTGGGTTCTGGGCCTAAATATTATGAAAATTGACTCTTACAGTGGTGGGTGACGTGAAGCCTGATTCTCTGCTATGATATGAAGACTGATTCTCTGCTGACATGAAGCCAGATTGTCTGTTACGGGACCTTTCTCCTCTGCCTGGGTTCTGGGCCTAAATTTATGAAAATTGACTCTTACAGTGGTGGGTGACGTGAAGCCTGATTCTCTGCTATGATATGAAGACTGATTCTCTGCTGACATGAAGCCAGATTCTCTGTTACGGGACCTCTCTCCTCTGCCTGGGTGCTGGGCCTAAATTTATGACAATGGACTGTTGCAGTGGTGGCTGACGTGAAGCCTGATTCTCTGCTATGACATGCAGACTGATTCTCTGCTGACATGAAGCCAGATTCTCTGTTACGGGACCTCTCTCCTCTGCCTGTGTGTGTGCTGGGCCTAAATATATGCCAATGGACTGTTGCAGTGGTGGCTGACGTGAAGCCTCATTCTCTGCTATGACATGCAGACTAATTCTCTGCTGACATGAAGACAGATTCTCTGTTACGGGACCTCTCTCCTCTGCCTGGGTGCCGGGGCCTAAATATCTGAGAATGGACTGTTCCAGTGGTGGGTGACGGGAAGCCAGATTCTCTGCTATGGAACCTCTCTCCAATTGATTTTGGTTAATTTTTATTTATTTAATTTTTATTTTAATTCATTTCCCTATCCACATTTGTTTGCAGGGGATTTACCTACATGTTGCTGCCTTTTGCAGCCCTCTAGCTCTTTCCTGGGCTGTTTTACAGCCTTTTTAGTGCCGAAAAGTTCGGGTCCCCATTGACTTCAATGGGGTTCGGGTTCGGGACGAAGTTCGGATCGGGTTCGGATCCCGAACCCGAACATTTCCGGGATGTTCGGCCGAACTTCTCGAACCCGAACATCCAGGTGTTCGCTCAACTCTAGACAACACCAAAAAAGGAAGAAGGACATAAGTAAAAGTAGAAATAGAAAAGATGCCGCTATCAACACCAAGGGCATGTCTACAGTGAAAATATTTAACCTGTCTTCACACATATTGTCAGCCCAAGAGACCAGCCTCTTCCAAAAAGGGTTATCTTTCTGTCCTGAGAATGGAGCGAACCATATTATGCAAGCAATGAGGGGAGCCATGATGTCATGGCACCTAACATTAATGATTGACAGGTTTATAAATATATTACTTACCTGCTCAAGGAATGGGTTATCCCTGATGCTGTGGGTGCTCCTGTTGAATTGAAGGAATTTGATTGGAGATCGCTTCAACAGTCATTCTGAACCTATAAAAGAACAGAAATAACGTTACTGGCGCATTCACGTAAGTATCACTTCAAGATTCCAACCTGCTATCTTCATCGCTATGGAGGATCTTTTAAAACAGCTTATTCTCAAGGATGGAGAATCATGGGGGTGAAGCCTGGCTTAGAAAATGCCTGCAAGCTGACCTGGACCAGGAAGAAGTGCATCTCCCATCAATTGATCCTGACTGCTGCTTAGGATCCAGCGCGAGCCCAGAGCGAATCGATCCAGTCTCTGTTACTGGTGCGCGCATGCGCAGTAACTCTGGGACAGTCTCTCCGGTCCAGAAGCGGTAGAGGAAAGATAAGAGGGCATATTCTCCATCTCAATATGCGCCTCCTTCTAGCAACAGGAAGATTATTCACTCCGCATCTGCTCCTATTAGAGGGAGCAGGAATTACCAACGTCGCAATGTCCAGCCAACAGTCGTCCAGGAGCCATCTCTTGCACCAACTGTTGATCGTCCTCCTGCACAATCTTCTTCTGGTGAGCCACCCATAGTGAGAAATTTAAGTGACTGCAACTTGCAGGGCACTTCTAAACAAGACATGTTTTCATTTAACAGTGATTCTTCTCATCCGAAGATTCAACTGTTTAATAAATTTTTGCAATATTTATCTAAACATGATGCAACACCTGCTAATGTTTGGAACTCCTACGGTCTGAGATAAATGGTACACTCCCGAAATCGATATAAATGACAACAAAATGGAGTGCGAAAAAACACCATTGTGTAGATAAAAAATGTATAAAGTTTATTGATTACAATTTAAAAAGTAATTCACAGTACATGTTTGTGAATAAGCGGGGACAAAGCACAGTAGCACGCCACCTTGTTACTATCCCCTGTAACTATGACAGTTAAGCAGCAATACAGTAATGACCTCAACAGATGTAAATAACAAATCCCAAACTGGGTAAAGAGGGTCATATTAATATATATATATATATAAAAAGTGCAAATATAGTGACAGATATGCCATGAAAGTGACCAGTGCATAGGGAGCATAGCAAAAGAACCTCACAGGTATATTAGCTATATAATTCCTATGATAAAAATGGCGACATACCAATAGCGCAGGGGAGGAAAAAAGAACCGGGTGGTGGCGCTCCTCGGCGTGCGTTTCGCGTGTGATCGCCTCCTCAGGAGGAGACATCTGTTGAGGTCATTACTGTATTGCTGCTTAACTGTCATAGTTACAGGGGATAGTAACAAGGTGGTGTGCTACTGTGCTTTGTCCCCGCTTATTCACAAACATGTACTGTGAATTACTTTTTAAATTGTAATCAATAAACTTTATACATTTTTTATCTACACAATGGGTTTGTTTTCGCATTCCATTTTGTTGTTATTTATACCTGCTAATGTTTGGTCTGATTCTTCTAATGTCAGTCAAGTTATTTCACATAATATATTCCAACCAATCCGCTATCTTCTCATATGTTCAATTTATCTCATATTAACCCAGAGCCGATAGTTATTCCTGAACTTGAACATAGCTCAGGAATAAAAGAAACATCTGTAAAGGAAGTTCTTGCTTGTCAAGTTTCCCCATTAGGGTTTCATTTACCCTTAAGTGTAAAGGAAAAAATTAGAAAATTTGGAGAAAGGAATATATAGAATTTATTTCTTTATTGCCTTCTTCAAGTGAAAACTTAAAAAATGATGCAGTAAAAGACAAAAAATCTGATTTGGATGATAAAAGAAAGCCATATCAAAAGTCTTTTTTAAACTGGCTGCAGGCCTTCTGCATATATGCAGCAGTTTTAGGGGAGAAATATCCTACCCTTTGTACCGGTCTTTTTTACCACGTTGACTCTATTTTAGAAGCGCACAAGAATTTTGGTGGAATAGGCTGGTGTTCATATGACAAATCATTTCGTAAAAAACTTGCAGTTTATCCAAATCTTAATTGGGGAAACAAAGACGTAGGGCTCTGGGTAAACCTCATGATTCCTAACAAAAATCATCTTTCGCCAATCCAGTAACCAAAATATCAAAAAAGGTATCTGTTTCGCGTTCAACGAGACAATATGTAAATGACAACACAACTGCAAATACCGACATGAATGTTCTTTCTATGCCAGTTCACATTCAGCTAATAAATGTTTTAAGAAACAGGGAATTCACTTCCCAAGTTCCAGTAAAGAATTTCAACCATTTAAGCAAGGTGACTCCTCTGAATTTGCCAAGACTAATTCAGTGGCTAGGTCACTATCCAAACACTCTGATGGCTAATCTTTTGATTGATAGTTTTTCCAAAGGTTTTTTCATACCTGAGTTTGTTAGTCCTGGTTGTATCATTGTTGAGAATGCTTTATCTGTAAAACAAAACATTTGTCTAAAATATCTGCTGGTTGAATAGCTGGTCCCTTTATCTCCCCTCCTTTTCTGAATTTCCGTACATCTCCTTTGGCACTAGTACCGAAAAAAGAAACAATTCTTTTCGTTTGATTCACAATTTATCATACCCTAAATGCAGTTCTTTAAATGACGAAATAGATAAAAATAAAGCGAGTGTGAAATATTCGTCTTTTGACCAAGCCTTGTCATTTCTTCAAAAAGCGGGTCGACATGCTCTTCTTGCCAAAGCTGACATTAAATCAGCATTCAGATTAATACCTATAAACCCCATAGGTTATAATTCCTTAGGTTTTAAATTCCTTGACAGATTCTTTTATGATATGGCTCTTCCCATGGGATTCACTTTATCATGCTTTTATTTTGAGGCATTTTCGACCTTTTTGCACTGGGTAGTTGATATTCATTCAGGTAGCGGATTTATTTTGCACTACCTGGATGACATTTTATTTATAGGTCGTAAAGACTCCGATGATTGTTTGAATCTCTTGAATAAATTCATTGTTATTGCTAATTATTTCAACATTACTTTAGCCTTAGTATATTCCACTACTAGTTTGAAGTTTTTGGGCATTTTTATCAACACAGTTACTATGGAATTTAGCATACCAATGGAAAACAATAAAAAAACAATTCAGCAGTTAAATTTTAAATCCAAAAAGGAAAAAATTACCCTTAAGCAACTCCAGTCGCTTCTTGGTTCTTTGAATTTCATTTCTCGCATGATTCCCATGGGAAAGGTTTTTTCTAAAAGATTATATGCTGCCACATCAGGTAAGTCTGCGCCTAGCTCTTACATTCATATCATAAAACAATTAAAGGATGATACCGCTGTTTGGTTGCAATTTTTGAGCAATTTTAATGGTCATACCATTTGGCAGGAAGATTTTGTCGGTTCCGACACATTGTCACTGTATACAGATGCTTCTGGTGCCATTGGGTATGGAGCTTATTTTAACAACTTTTGGTCTGCTGAACAATGGGCCTTAATCTGGATCAATAATACCAAGTACTCAAAAAATGCTGTCTTTCTGGAAATATTCCCTGTTCTGGTTTCATTAACGATCTGGTCTAATACATTTTAGAATAAGAGAATACTTTTAAGATCAGACAACATGGGAGTAGTTTTTGCGATAAATTGTTTATCTTCCAAATCCCCATTGGTTTCTTTATTACTTCGCAAGTTAGTATTACAATGCCTTAAATTTTATATTTGTATAAAAGCTAAATTTATTTTAGGGAAAGTTAATTATCTTGCTCATTATCTGTCCCGACAGGGCTTCACTGAGTTTTTCTCAAAGGCACCTCGAGCCTCCCGAACGGGAATTCCACGTCCTATTCAACTATGGGAAATAACGGATGACTAATTTACAAACTTATCTCAAGTTCGGTAGCGAAGAATACATGGGCAGCTTATTCTGCCGCATGGCTTGAATGGAAGCTCTATTGTGAATCTCAAAATTTCTACTTTACATCTGTGGAAGAAAGGTTTAAAGGCCGAATCTATATCCCAAAAATTATCTGGTATTTCTTTTTTCTTTAAAGTGAGAGGTTTCAACTCCATTTTGGATAATTTTAGACTAAAACAAAATATTAAAGGTATTAAAAGAAAGTCAGTTCCCAACGAAAAAACTAGACCTTTATCTATTGATTTATTGCAAAATGTTGTTGATCAGTTAGTGGTGGTCTGTTCTTCCGATTATGAAGTACAATTATTTTCAACCGCATTCTCATTAGCATTTTTTGCTGCTTTAATTATAAGTGAGATTGCTGCCGATAATAAACACTCAAATCCTCCAATTTTGAAGTCGGACATAATAATAGGGAGTGGTTATTTGAATTTACATATAAAAAAATCCAAGACAGATCAACTTAGTAAGGGTACTTGGCTTTGCATGAATAGTTTTCCTGTAAAGTCGATTTGTCCTGTTGTTAATATGATTAAATGGTTGCAGGTAAGAAAACCTGATTCATGTGCTTTATTTAACCACCTCGATGGCTCCCATCTGTCTAAATACCAGTTTAATTATATTCTTCATAAATGTTTGAATGATTTAGGTTATTCAAACTTCAAACTCTACGCACATTCATTCAGAATAGGTCTAGACAAATTGGTTTAGACAATACTAATATCAAACGTATAGGTACAAACCGGATTCCCAAAAAGTTGGGACACTATACAAATCGTGAATAAAAACTGAATGCAATGATGTGGAGGTGCCAACTTCTAAAATTTTATTCAGAATAGAAAATAAATCACGGAGCAAAAGTTTAAACTGAGAAAATGTACCATTTTAAGGGAAAAATATGTTGAATCATAATTTCATGGTGTCAACAAATCCCCAAAAAGTTGGGACAAGGTCATTTTCACCACTGTGTGGCATCTCCCCTTCTTCTTACAACACGCAAAAGACGTCTGTGGACAGAGGAGACCAGGTTCTCAAGTTTAGAAATAGGAATGCTCTCCCATTCTTGTCTAATACAGGCCTCTAACTGTTCAATCGTCTTGGGCCTTCTTTGTTGCACCTTCCTCTTTATGATGCGCCAAATGTTCTCTATAGGTGAAAGATCGGGACTGCAGACTGGCCATTTCAGTACCCGGATCCTTCTCCTACGGAACCATGATGTTGTGATTGATGCAGAATGTGGTCTGGCATTATCTTGTTGAAAAATGCAGGGTCTTCCCTGAAAGAGATGACGTCTGGATGGGAGCATATGTTGTTCTAGAACCTGAAGATATTTTTCTGCATTGATGGTGCCTTTCCAGACATGCAAGCTGCCCATGCCACACGCACTCATGCAACCCCATACCATCAGAGATGCAGGCTTCTGAACTGAGCGTTGATAACAACTTGGGTTGTCCTTGTCCCCTTTGGTCCGGATGACATGGCGTCCCATATTTCCAAAAAGAACTTCGAATCGTGACTCGTCTGACCACAGAACAGTCTTCCATTTTGCCACACTCCATTTTAAATGATCCCTGGTCCAGTGAAAACGCCTGAGCTTGTGGATCTTGCTTAGAAATGGCTTCTTCTTTGCACTGTAGAGTTTCAGCTGGCAACGGCGGATGGCACGGTGGATTGTGTTCACTGACAATGGTTTCTGGAAGTATTCCTGGGCCCATTCTGTGATTTCCTTTACAGTAGCATTCCTGTTTGTGGTGCAGTGTCGTTTAAGGGCCCGGAGATCACGGGCATCCAGTATGGTTTTACGGCCTTGACTCTTACGCACAGAGATTGTTCCAGATTCTCTGAATCTTCAGATGATGTTATGCACAGTTGATGATGATGGATACAAGTCTTTGCAATTTTTCGCTGGGTAACACCTTTCTGATATTGCTCCACTATCTTTCTGCGCAACATTGTGAGAATTGGTGATCCTCTACCCATCTTGGCTTCTGAGAGACACTGCCACTCTGAGAAGCTCTTTTTATACCCAATCATGTTGCCAATTGACCTAATTAGTGTTAATTGGTCTTCCAGCTCTTCGTTATGCTCAAATTTACTTTGTCCAGCCTCTTATTGCTACTTGTCCCAACTTTTTGGGGATTTGTTGACACCGTGAAAATTTGAATCAACGTATTTTTCCTTTAAAATGATACATTTACTCGGATTAAATGTTTGATCTGTCATCTACGTTCTATTACAAATAAAATATTGACATTTGCCATCTCCACATCATTGCATTCAGTTTTTATTCACAATTTGTTTAGTGTCCCAACTTTTTGGGAATCCGGTTTGCAGATGGAGGTCCAATTGTTATAACTATTACATTCGGCCTAACCTTCTTATTCATTGATTTCAGGAGCAGCGAATGTTGTATGGATTATTGGGGACAAATTGATTGATTTGGCAAGGAGAAAATCTGCCTGTAGACAATCTACGTTAAACTTAGGTTTCTCCAAAGACTATTCCATAAATTGGAGTGCAATTTCAGGCCTTAAAATTTCTAATATTTACGACAAAGTCATTTCCATGTATTCTAAAATGTCTAAACCGGATTTATTTACACATTGGTACTCATGAATTAGGTAGAATTAAAACGCACTTTTTAATTTATGAACTAAAAGAGTTGTTGTGTAAAATACCCCACTTACTGAATAATTCTGTCCTGGTATTTTTCGACATCATCCCCAAGTTTTCTTGGTTCAAATCTGAATTATCCTTTTTGGAAACAATCAGGTGAAGGATTAATAAAAAGATGGAGATTTTCATGAAAGAGATAGGACATCGTTCTTACAGACATGTTGAACTTGAGGGATTTGTTAGAGGACTTTACCATGCAAAGCATGACCAGCTATCGGATATAGGATGTGATATATTAATTTCTGATTTCTGTTTATTGGGCAACTTCGCTTGCGATTTGGCGATGTGGGAGTTAAGTCACTCTTCTGAGTGGACTTCGAGGTTTATTAGTTATTGGTAGAAATTATTTCTATAATTATATTTATTATTAAAAGATTGGTGAATTAATCGTTAAATATATCAATTGCTGGTTAAGTAATAAGCATTGCGGCCTTTAAATACCCAACCAATAAATAAAGTTATTTAGTTAATACTACAATGTGTAATGATTTTATTTATCTATCGGGTTGTTTATTGGGGCATATGACATCATAAAGTTGATGCCCTTGAACTATTCATAGATGTCCAGAAATTCAGACGCAATTTAACAATAAAGCGACATTTCAAGATAAAAAATAAATAAACTATCCAGATAGGTAGTGACCAAAAAAGTCTAACCATCAAAACCCATGAAAAGGACACTCACACCTTACAAAATAATGAAGCGGCTCAAACAACAAACGATGAAGAATTCAAACATATAGACGTTCGACTGAAATCAAATTTCTTTCCCATACAGAGCCAAGGACACCATTGTATCCACCGATCTGAAAAAGATCACTGAGAAACCCCAAATTCACTCCCAAAAAGGCAACCTTACAAAATGGGAAAGAAAAGTGTTAAATACTCTCAAAAATAACAATGAGATTATCATCCACCCTGAAGATAAGGGGGGTGGGGTAGTCATTCAAAACTATGAGGACTATAAAAGGGAAGGCCAGAATATTCTTAGTGATAAGACCTACTATGAACACATCACAGATGATCCAGTTCCGGGAATAAAAAAAACAAAAACTTTATGAAGTGGTAAAAAAATGCGTACAAAACAGCTAATCAACAAAAAAGAACGAAATTACTTATGTCCCGGAATATCATGTACCCCATATTTTTATCATATCCAAAATATATAAAAATACAAAAAATCCCCCTGGTAGGCCTAAAGTATCCAATACAAAATGCGCTACCAGTAACTTGTCCCAATTTTTAGACATGTTTTTGCAACCTTATGTCAAAATCCTCTCCAGCTATCTGCATGACTCTAGCCAGCTGATTAGGGAATTAAAAACAATTGACTGGAAAGAGACATACACCATTCTAACGATGGATGTCACATCACTCTATTCTAATATCCAACACAGTTTAGGGATAAAGTGTGTAAAAACAATCCTAGAGAGGGACAACAGCCTAAAACAACCCCAAACAAAATTCCTCCTTGAGGGTCTGCATCTCGTTCTAGAAAATAACTACTTTACATATAATAACACCATTTACCATGAGCATAGAGGGACCGCTATGGTGACTCGGGTAGCGCTGGCCTTCGCTAATATATTTATGGGGCAATTTGAAGAAAAATGTATCACAAATCACCCCATCTTCCAAGGATGAACTGCAAAAACGTTCTGTGAACTATTAAATGGGACTGATTGGGGTATCTCTTTCACCCCAAAATTCAGTAACACTGAAATAGAGTTCCTTGAGATCATCATTTCAGTCTCAGAGAAGCAGCTAACCTCAAAAACATATTTCAAGGCAGTGGACTCGAACAGTTATATCCACTATACCAGCTTTTATCATAGAAATTAAGGTATGTTTTTTAACCACAGTCAATGTAGGAGAATAAGACGCAATTGCACTAAGGATGAAGACTACAAACTACAAACTAAAATCCTGGAAAATAGATTCAAGGAGAAAGGCTATCCTAAACTACTCATTAAAAATGTCATGAAAACAAACAGCCTACAGCCGTAAGAGGAATGCTTGGTCACCATTACAAACATCCAGAAAACACCAGAAGAGGTACGGTTCATCACTCAGTATAACACAGATATTCAGAAAAGCCTTGAAAAAAAAAATTGGCATAGTCTCCGACTGGACTTATTCCTGACCACATACCTCCCAGGCATCCCCAAAATGACTTATAGGAGAGCACCAATGATTAAAAACATACTGTCTCCAAGTAGACCTTCCAACCACAACAGTACTACATTCGTAATAAAATATCAACTTACATGTCATTCATCCTACGTCATATATCTGATTGAATGTGAATGCGGTCTACAATATGTAGGCCGCACCACACAAGCTCTCCATTGCTGGGTCAATCAACACAGATACAACATCCGGAAACAATATTTAAAGCACGGTGTCTCCAGGCATTGCACAAACACCCCCGACAAGCTCATAATCACTCCAATCGACTTCATACCCAAAAAATCCATGTAATAGGTTTGAGAACCTACAGAAAAGAGAAGTCTATTGGATATACCAGCTAGACACACTCACTCCACATGGTCTTAATGAGGTAACCGAGACGATTCTTTAACAATTTAGTACCAGTCCACCAAAGTGACGATCTTACTTTCCTAAAAATTCCCGCCAACAGTGGCAATTTATGAAAATCGGTTATCTACCATTACACTGTTCCCAGATACACTCCCATAACAAATAATTAATTATGATGCTTCGACCCAAACCCAATGCCCTTCTCTAGCAACACCGCATAGGGTGTAAAAACCAATAAGACTTCAAGCCAGCGATTGGTAGCAGCACCCCCATACTGTGCACCATAAGTGCTGCTAGTTTAGTGTACATGGTATACATACTTGTTCTATTTTAAAAACATAGGCATCCACTAATGTAATTCTACTATTTTATCGGTCTGATTAACATACTAAAATACACTTTCCATAAACCCCCTTCCTCCCCCCACTACGTCTGTAAGGTTTCTGCCTGCCTAACTAAGCAGGTGTGAACCTCTATATAGATTTTATTCTTGTTGTCATTTTATCTTTTGTATTATAATTTTTTTACTCCAATTTGTCCTCAATCTTATTGCCATTTCTAAACCTATGGTATGTATGCATATATCTATTTACTTTTTTATCTATATATTTTATGTACAAGTCTAAAACTTAGGTGTGCATTTCTCCTTACTGGAGCGAGTGCCCGTTTAAAAAAATAAACATGCCCCCTTTTTCTCCTGCAGGGCGCCAAAATTGTTTTAAATATAATGCATGTTCTTATCAACACTCTGTAAAGCATACTGTCCTAAGGAAGAGGTCTATACGCCCTTGAAACGCGTAGACAGCTTTATTATCATTAAATAAAAGAAGAAAAACATCCAAGCCATCGTGCGGAACTGTCACGACTATGTGTTTGGTCGTGACTCTTTGTGTCGCATGCTGTCAGCGGTCTGCTTGTTGTCTACCGCAGGTGAGGGCAGTTAGTATGTTGTCTCACGTGTGGTTTCCGCTGGCACCATGATGTTTGTTGGCAGTGTAGCAGCCTGTGCTGGTTGCTAGGCGGCTCACTGTCAAGGCATGCGGTTGCATCTGCAACGTGTCTTTGTATGTGTTGACTTTCTATGTTTAGTGTGCACGGGGTGTAGTTGTGTGTGCATTTCCCCTTTAAGTGACACTTACCTTGTCTGGTGTTGGAAGGGTTAACTCCTTTCCTAGTATGTGTGTGTGGGTGTGGCTGCTTGGGCTATTTAGCTCCTGCTGGATGCCTGTAGCTGAGAGGTACTCCAGCCATGCTCTATGCTGAAGTCATCCTCCTGGTCTTATATGCCATCTATCCAGTGAGGGCCACCCTTGTGGTCATAAAAAAATATATGTTATGATGTTAAGAAGATGTTTTATGCTCTCTATGTTTATGCAGCTATGGGTGTCCTGGATACCTGTGTGAGTTGTGTGTGTGCTGTGTCCTTAATGTTTGTGTGGACATCAGTACTTGTGCACGGGTTCCAGTCAGCATGTCTGTGGCAGGTAGGTGTGGTACTGGTTTAACTCACCTGCCATATCCATATGCTATATATGTTTCCCCTCTCCTGCTCCTTGGCCAGTGAGACTCCTGTTCGTCCGTGTCTAGGAGGAACAGGTCGTCTTATCCTGCTCCTAGTCCAGGGATTTTCTAAGGGCTAGTAGGGACCCTAGGTTCCGGAGTATGAGCCCTCCTACCTTCTGGTTTGGCTCATACGGTTAGGAGTCAGGGTCAGAATTAGGGACGCGCTAAGAGGTGACCTGCTCCCTGATCCTGTTGTCCTGGCCTAGCAGCTACCCTTATCCTATTAACTTATCCTATTAACATCACATGGTTGACGGTTTCCCCCATCCTCAGCCGTGACAGGAACAATTTATATGCCTACAGCGCCGGAAAGTGGTCCTATTTTTCTTCAACCTTCAAATTGACTACCCCTGAAACTCGTGGCGACTAGACAGGACGGGACCAGGCAGCAGCAAGGCATCCCCTTTAGCCGGTGAGGGCAAACACCAGCAAGGCTTTTATAGCTGTTGTGACTCCTCACAACACGATCTGGTAAGCGCAATATGCACCATTTTTAGTCTAGACGTACTGCACATGAGGCGCTGTTTTTTGTCTTTTTTTGTTTCTGTATATAAAACAAAAAATATTGTGAGACAAGTGTAAATAACCTAAATGGGAAATATTGTGTAAACCCTGCAGATTTACGGTATATTCACCCTGCAACTGTACCTTATATGGGTCCTTCACTTCCAATGAAAAATAAATAAAAATCAACAAAACTGAGAGAAAGTGTGTATTATAGAAATGTTTGTCACTTAGTGAATAATGTTCTCTCATGAAAAGCTTAACTGGGCTGCAGAGGGAGAGTTAAAAGTTCATTATTCCTATATAGAAAAGACAGAGCTATGAGAATAAAGCAACATATTTCCTTCTGGGATTTTCTTATACTGCATAATTTGCATGAAGGGCGCTACATCAAAAGTACTGGGTGCCCTTTTTCAAATATTAATATGAAGTTTATTTCAACTTCTTCCTTGACTTTGTGCCACCTTGTATCAAAGCGAGTTAAAAGTGGGGCTTGTTAGAAAAAAATCAGTTTTTCCACTGTTTGAGCACTTAGTTAAAAATGTCAGTGCATTTGATCAATTTAAACTTTTCTCTCCAATCCTGAGAAACATTCACAATCTTTAAAATGAGCACTTTTGACAATACTACCATGACTCATTCCTATTGAGCAATCAAATATTTTATGTACAGTAAAATGTCTGAAAAACACAGTCATTTGGAACATTGAACTGAATGTACTACAGGTTATACATTAGTTTAAAATATTGCTTTATATTGTATTCAGATATCATTTAGGTTCCATTGACAGGAGACAACAAATATTACATAGATGTAAAACTTACAGATAACTCAAAAATAAATGGTATTCGTTGCTAAAATGATAGCGTATAGAATCAGAAAAAACAAACTAGTTGTTCCTTTTATGGGCACAATTACAGTCTTTTTATTTGTCTGTCAATGATATGTGTGCTGATTAAAGTCACATAGTTTTTTTCTTTGGACTGATTTAGTGAAATGTTTATTCAGTGCAAAGATAAATGTAAAACAAGCTGTCCAAAAACTGGGGTTTTTACTGATGACCTTTACTCTGGATAGTAGAAAGAAGAGAGGTTACGGCAGCATCTCCAGTATATCCTTTATTGAAGCCATGAGTGTGTACAGGTAGCAAAAAATACGACATTTCGGCTACATAGCAGCCTTTATCAAGCATGCGAACATTAATTATAGAAGCCATAAATAGTAAAAATGAACTCCTCCCACCATTTGGTGGGACCAAACAGCGTGAAGCCACAACCCACTACTGTCATCTGTGTAATTAAGTAAGAAGTGAACACAATCTAGTATCTAATAAAACACATCAGTGCATAATTAATCACTGTGTTTACCTTATATGAGATGTTCGCAATCAGCCAAGCTAATGTTTACCTGGACTCCATGTCAGCGCCTAGCAGGGTGCATTGCGCATGTCGATGACGTCATCGCGCTGCAGACGCAATGCCATGATGAAAGCGCACCCAGCGCCTCCTATGTGCCCTCATAGTAGGCATATCCATGCTGCTCCATATCCACGGGTTTATTGATGCGTTCCCTAATCTCCATGGTGGTTTCACCCACATAGACTAAACTGCAGGGGCATTGGATCATGTAAATGACATATTTAGACCGACATGTGTAGAATTCAGTGATGTTATACTTTTTTCCACTACTGTATATGGGTGGATAAAAGTATTCCCTTTGATCATATTCCTGCAATTGCAGCAGCCTAGGCAGGGAAAATTGCAAATTTTTATAGGCCTCAAATAACTCTGACCATAATTAATCACTGTGTTTACCATATATGAGATGGTAGAAATCAGCCAAGCTAATGTATACCTGGACTCCATGGCAGTGTCTAGCAGGGTGCATTGCGCATGTCGATGATGTCATCGCGCTGCAGACACAACGCCATGATGAAAGCACACCCAGCACCTCCTATGTGCCCTCATAGTAGGCGTATCCATGCCGCTCCGCATCATCAGATTGAGTCCCCTAAAGGTCACATGGGAATCACATGATCACATGGGGGTCACATGATCGCAATGCAATTATCTATGCCCCGATCCATACCATAGATGAATACAAGTGCCCATCTGTATAGAATCATGCAAGATAGATAAAAAAGGTTATATAGGGATAAATCTAAATACGTATGTATTATTTGGCCATAAACATGCCTGTCTGCCATTATTGTAATTATAAGATCCCATAATGCAAATACTTGCGTAGCATGTTGGTTCCCTATCTGATATAACATACATGTAAAATAAGGGGCAATATGATCCCTGCCATATAAGTATATATCTATATGGAGCACAGATATATGGCTAGACTTCAGATCATCATAAATTGCAATAAAACAGTGTGTGTGACAATAAAAAAAATAATATACATGTAAAACATGTAAAAATAGCCTATACTGAATTGGACAAATAAGTTATAGAGTACACTACCTATCAACACTATTCACATTGAATTCAAAGTTGAGCCCATAAGGTTGCAATGTTTGTAAAGTGAAAATCCGTTTTAACGCTTTCTTTCTAAGGGTACCTTCTCTATCACCACCTCTTCTCAGAACGTCCACCGAGTCTATGACCCAGAATCTCAGCTGATTGACCACATTCAACGAAGTGTTTGGCCACTGGTTCATCCATCAATTTTTTCCTTATAGTGCTCCTAAGTTTATTGATGCGTTCCCTAATCTCCATGCTGGTTTCACCCACATAGACTAAACTGCAGGGGCATTGGATCATGTGTAGAATTCCGTGATGTTATACTTTTTTCCACTACTGTATATGGGTGGACAAAAGTATTCCCTTTGATCATATTCCCGCAAATGCAGCAGCCTAGGCAGGGAAAATTGCCCATTTTTCTAGGCCTCAATTAACTACGGACAGAGTTATTTGAGGCCTAGAA
The DNA here is from genome assembly GCF_014858855.1 of Bufo gargarizans. Taxonomy (NCBI): domain Eukaryota; kingdom Metazoa; phylum Chordata; class Amphibia; order Anura; family Bufonidae; genus Bufo; species Bufo gargarizans. Next base: position 282,102,000 of record NC_058083.1, on the reverse strand, counting down.
AAATTGGCAATTTTACTTGCCTAGGCTTTACTCTGGATAGATCTTCAGTATCTGATTGGTGGGGGTCTGACATGCAAGACCCCTGCCGATCTGCTGTTTGAGAAGTAGTGCCTCACAGTTTATCAAGCACATCACGATACATTGTAGGGCGGTTGTGCTTAGTATCACAGTCCAGCCCCATTCACTTCAATGGGGCTGAGCTGCGCCTAGGCCATGTAACCGATAAATGTAACGTCACATAGCCTAGGAAAAAGAAGAAGGGCAGAGAAGGGGGGTCCCAGGTGTCAGACACACACTGATGACCTATCCAGTGGATAGGTCATCAGTAAAAAACACTTGGAAAACTCCTTTAAGGTACAGTATGGCAAATTATATCCATAATCATAATTCAATGCTGGGATCCATCATACAACAGATGATGTTGCTTACTAACAGACTTGTAATAGGGTCCATCCAGGGGCATACATAGCATTAGAGGTGAGCGAAGTTTTTAAAAATTCGATTCAGAAGCTTCACAGAATTTTCGCCCAAAAATTGATTTGATCTTAATTAATTTATGACGAAGCGAGTAAAAAAAATTGCTATTTCACGGCTGCAGGGAGCGTGTATATCGTGTACAACACTGTGCATTGCAGAAACACACATAGGTAGTCTGCTGTGTTACTGAAACAGTTACTGTGCGTCAGTATGACAGGTAGGTAATAGGTGTCACTCTTAGAATCAGTTCACACTTCACTTATTTGGTCAGTAACGGGTCAAAAACTGACCAAATAACTGAAGTGTGAACTCAGCCTTAGGGTCCATTCACACATGTGCATTCCGCAATTTGCAGACCACACATCGCCGTCACTATAATAGAAAATGCATAATCTTGTCCGCAATTGCGGACAAGAATAGGACATGTTCTATTCTTTTCCGGAAACGGAAGCACAGATGCGGAAGTGCAGATCCGCAAATGCAGATGCGGACAGCACATTCCGGCCCCATCGAAAAAAAAGGGTCTGCACCTGTTCCGCAAAATTGCGGAATGGATGCGAACCCATTTTGAGGACGTGTGAATGGACCCTTACAGGTCAATGTTAGCGTCAAGTATAAAGGACTTAACTGTGCAGGGACCCAAGATTGTACTATAGAGTGAAAGAGGGCACTCCTTTTGCACCGTCAGCTGATTCCACGTAGTACGTGAACACCCCAAAATTAGTAGTATAAGGCAGCAACTTCACCCCAATCACGGAATCAAGGATGAATGGATACACCCCAAAATCTGTAGTATCAGGTCCCAATTTCACCCAATTACAGAATCATGGATTGATGGATTTACTTATGTATAAAAACATGAACACCACAAAATCAGTAGTATCAGGCCATAATTTCATCCCAATTACAGAATCATGGATTGATGGATTTACTTATGTATAAAAACATGAACACCACAAAATCAGTAGTATCAGGCTATAATTTCATCCCAATGACAGAATCAAGGATTACGGGAATTACTTATGTAAAATAACAATGTGAACCCTCCCAAAATCCCTTGATCAGACTGCCATTTCATCTCAATTACAAAGTCAAGGATGAACAGAATTACCTACATCAGTAGTATTAGAACGCTTTTTAACCCCAATTAGTAAAGCAAGGTGTAATAGAATTTCTCCTATTGGCCCCTGCATTCTCCCTATAGCGTGGATAAAGTCTCCCTATTATATCCCTACAATATCTCAGTGCTGTTCCTGAACTGTTGAAAACTAATATTTTTCAAATAAAGCAAATATAGTAGATGGAGGCTTACCCTACACAACTAGTGGGCCTAGGTGCCCTTGTGCCAGGACTGCCCCACAGTCCTTTAAGGAAATAGATCAGGTACGTATATGAGGTGGAAAAGGCACTATATCACCTGAAGATGCGAAGAGGTATTTCTATAGGTAAGTATGGTGTTTGGATATGAGACAGTATATCGTATGAAAAATATTTATTTATTTCATTTAGAACATCTAATTCATATAGTTGCTCAAAATTGAGTTAAAAAAGGGGTGAATAGATAGATAAAATGGTAGGTAAAAAGGTGGGTATAAAATAGTATGAGGTGATCAAATAAATGATGATCAAACATGATGATTAATAAATGATCATCACAAATGCAACAAGTCCTGAAAAAATGCAATTCATGCAAAGATGTAGTAAAATCTTAAAAAGTAGTTCATGTAAGAATAGTTCATATATAGTATTTCACGCAAAAATGATTCATAAATAGCTCATGTATAGATCCTACATATACCAACCGGTGCCAGTTTATGAAGAGAGGGGTGTATGCCGTTCTATCGAAGTTTGGCCTAGATATGTCCCCTGTAGTCCGCTTGGGGGTGTGTAAAAGAAGTAATTCACCTTGTTGGTTAGATGTCTACTCAGCGTCTCTCCCTGTAGTCTGGCATGCTCGGGTGGTGTCTCCCGGTGTGTGATGGCTGATGTGCGCTACTTCCGGGTGGTGGATCACGTGACTGCCAGCAGGTCACGTGGCGTCCCACGTGACCGGAGTGCGGCCGGAGTTAGAGTCTTCTTAGCACGCTGTTGGATGGATACCTCTATTCTTGCAGTCTGTCATGAGATGCCGGGGTGCTCGCTCTCCTCAGCGCCGCCGGCGTCCCGTTTCGCTGGGTGTGCTGGTGCAGCTGTCATATATAGAGATATAGTAGAGCTGAGTGTGCTGGGACAGCTGTCATATAGAGATATAGCAGTGCTGGGTGTGTTAGGGCAGCTGTCATATGTATAGATGTACACTTAGCCAGCTATAACAGTAGAAGTCTCATATTTTTTTAGCCAGTGGCAATGCAGCTCTTATGGCTCTGTGGGTAAGTGCTTTGCCTCTGATACAGAAGGTTGTGGGTTAGAATCCCAGCAGAAACTTTTCTTAAATACAGGCTAAATTAGAATACACAAGCACTGACTCCATATATGGACATACCGGGCGGGACACAGGAAGAGGCTGCATCGCATCGCTGACATGGAGGTAAGTATGTGTTTTATTTTTTTTTTTAATACCCGACTGTTGCTGCTATGGGGGGAGCGGGAGGCACTTGATACTGGCACATGGGGGGTTGACACTATGATACTGGCACATGGGGGGAAGGAGAGAGGCACCTGATACTGGCACATGGGGGGGAGGGGGGTTGCACCTGATACTGGCCCATGGGAGGGAGGGAGGTAGGCACCTGATACTGGCACATGGGGAGGGTTGGCACTATGATACTGGCATATGGGGGGAAGGAGAGAGGCACCTGATACTGGCACATGGGGGGAGATGGCACTATGATACTGGCACATGGGGGGAGAGAGGCATTTGATACTGGCACTTTTTTAGATAGCACTATGATACTGGGACATGGGTGGAGGAGAGAGGCACTTGATACTGGCACATGGGGGGTTGGCACTTGATACTGGCACATGAGGGGGTTTGGCACTATGATACTGACACATGGGGGGAGGAGAGAGGCACTTGATATTGGCACATGGGAGGGTGGGAAGGAGAGAAGCACTTGATACTGGCACTTTTTTTTGGGGGGGGGATGGCACTATGATACTGGCACATGGGGGGAGGAGAGAGGCACTTAATACTGGCACATTGGGGGGGAGATGGCACTATGATACTGGCACATGGGGGGAGAGGCATTTGATACTGGCACTTTTTTTGGGGGGGGGTGGCACTATGATACTGGGACATGGGGGGGAGAGGCACTTGATACTGATACATGGGGGGGTTTGGCACTATGATACTGGCACATGGGGGGTGGGAAGGAGAGAGGCACTTGATACTGGCACATTGGGGGGGAGATGGCACTATGATACTGGGACATGGGGGAGAGAGGCACTTGATACTGGCACATGGGGGGGTTTGGCACTATGATACTGGCACATGGGGGGTGGAAAGAAGAGAGGCACTTGATACTGGCACATTGGGGGGATGGCACTATGATACTGGGACATGTGGGGGGGAGGAGAGAGCCACTTGATACTGGCACATGATGGGGGGCATCTATGGGGACACTTACATACATTATGGGTGACATCATTTTCTACTGCACCGGGTGACACCAGCCCTAGCAACGCCACTGATCCTCTGGTGACCCTGACTGACCATGTCTCTAACCTGATGTAGATGGCGCAGGATCTAGAGGAGAAACGCTGTTATTTTGAATTGGACAAGGTTCCTCCACTCCTCAGGCCTCCAGTTCACATTTTGAGCCCCAGATTAAGCTCCCAGAACCCTTTTATGGAGACCAGAAGAAGTTTATCTCCTTTAAGGAAAATTGCAAACTTTACTTCCGTTTGCGCCCTGTGTCCTCTGGCCCCAAGAGTCAACATGTGGGCATTATCATTTTCCGACTACACGGTGATCCCCAGGACTGGGCATTCTCTTTACCTGCTGGCATAGGTTGTTTAACTTCTGTGGAGGGGTTTTTTCAGGCACTGAGTACCCTCTATGATGGACCAGACAGGGCTCTGGTAGCCTCTAAAGGTACTGGTTCAGGGCAATCTACCTGCAGAGGATTATTGCACCCAATTCAGAAGGTGGTGAGTCCCCTCAGGATGAAACAAACCAGCCCTTAAGAGTCAGTTTAGGTCTGGTCTGTTTGATAACTTAACCCCATAGGGACCCATGATGTACCCGTGTCGGCGATCGCCGCAAACCGGGTCAATTCAGACCTGTGGTTTGCGGCTTTTTATTGTGCGGGCGACGTGCCATCGGGTCCCCATGGGGCTGTGGGGGGACCCGATGGCATGGAAGGCAGCGCGATGCCTTCCTGAGGCATCTGCGCTGCCTTCCGGTGAAGAGCCTGTGAGATCCAGCCCCCTGAATCTCACAGGCCCCGGAAGCTGTATGAGTAATACACACAGTATTACTCATACAGCCAATGCATTCCAATACAGAAGTATTGGAATGCATTGTAAAGGATTAGACCCCAAAAGTTCAGGTCCCAAAGTGGGACAAAAAATAAAGCGAAAAATAAAGTTGAAAAAATTTAATTTTCCCCCCAAAAATTAAAAGTTTCAAGTAAAAATAAACAAAAACGTTATTTTACCCAAATAAAGTTAAAAAAATGGTAAAAAATAGGAAAATATTAGGTATCGCTGCATCCATATCGACTGGCTCTATAAACATATCACATGACCTAACCCCACAGATGAACACTGTAAAAAATAAAAAACAGAAACTGTGCTAAATAAACCATTTTTTGGTCACCTTACATCACAAAAAGTACAACAGCAAGTGATCAAAAAGGCGTTTGCCCACCAAAATAGTACCAATCTAACCGTCACCTCATCCAGCAAAAAATTAGCCCCTACCTGAGACAATCGCCCAAAAAATAAAAAAACTATGGCTCAGAATATGGAGACACTAAAACATAATTTTTTTGGTTTTAAAAAAGCTGTTATTGTGTAAAACTTACATAAATAAAAAAAAGTATACATATTTGGTATCGCTGTGTTCATATCGACCGGCTCTATAAAAATATCACATGACCTAAACACCGTAAAAAAAAATTAAATAAAAACTGTGCTAAATAAACAATTTTTTGTCACCTTACATCACAAAAAGTGTAATAGCAAGTGATCAAAAAGTCACACGCACCCCAAAATAGTGCCAATTAAACCATCATCTCATCCCGCAAAAATCATACCCTACCCAAGGTAATCGCCCAAAATAAAAAAAAAATGATGGCTCTCAGACTATGGAAACACAAAAACATGATTTTTTTTACTTCAAAAATGAAATCATTGTGTAAAACTTACATAAATAAAAAAAAGTATACATATTAGGTATCGCCGCATCCGTGACAACCTGGTCTATAAAAATATCACATGAGCTAACTTGTCAGATGAATGTTGTAAATAGCAAAAAATGAAAAAAGGTGCCAAAACAGCTATTTCTTGTTATCTTGCCTCACAAAAAGTGTAATATAGAGCAACCAAAAATTATAAGTACCCTAAACTAGTACCAACAATGCTGCCACTCTATCCTGTAGTTTCTAAAATGGGGCCACTTTTTTGGAGTTTCTACTCTAGGGTTGCATCAGGGGGGCTTCAAATGGGACATGGTGTCAAAAAAACCAGTCCAGCAAAATCTGCCTTCCAAAAACCGTATGGCATTCCTTTCCTTCTGCGCCCTGCCGTGTGCCCGTACAGCTGTTTACAACCACATATGGGGTGTTTATGTAAACTACAGAATCAGGGCCATAAATATAGAGTTTTGTTTGTCTGTTAACCCTTGCTTTGTTACTGGGAAAAATGGATTAAAATGGGAAAAATGCCCAAAAATTTAAATTCTGAAATTTCATCTCCATTTGCCAATAACTCTTGTGGAACACCTAAAGGATTACCGATGTTTGTAAAATATGTTTTGAATACCTTGAGGGGTGTAGTTTCTTAGATGGGGTCACTTTTGTGGAGTTTCTACTCTAGGGTTGCATCAGGGGGGCTTCAAATGGGACATGGTGTAAAAAAAAAAACAGTCTAGCAAAATCTGGCTTCCAAAAACCGTATGGCATTCCTTTCCTTCTGCGCCCTGCCGTGTGCCCGTACAGTAGTTTATGACCACATATGGGGTGTTTCTGTAAACTACAGAATCAGGGCCATAAATAATGAGTTTGGTTTGGCTGTTAACCATTGCTTTGTAACCGGAAAAAAATTATTAAAATGGAAAATCTGCCAAAAAAGTGAAATTTTGAAATTGTATCTCTATTTTCCATTAATTCTTGTGGAACACCAAAAGGGTTAACAAAGCTTGTAAAATCAGTTTTGAATACCTTGAGGGGTGTAGTTTATAGAATGGGGTCATTTTTGGGTGGCTTATATTATGTAAGCCTCGCAAAGTGACTTCAGACCTGAACTGGTCCTTAAAATTTGGGCTTTTGAAAATTTCTGAAAAATTTCAAGATTTGCTTCTAAAACTTCTAAGCCTTGTAACATCCCCAAAAAATAAAATATAACTCCCAAAATGATCCAAACATGAAGTAGACATATGGGAAATGTAAAGTAATAACTATTTTTGCAGGTATTACCATGTATTATCGAAGTTGAGAAATTTAAACTTGGAAATTTGCAATTTTTTTACACATTTTTGGTAAATTTGGTATTTTTTTATAAATAAAAATGATTTTTTTTAACTTCATTTTACCACTCTAACTAGGAATGTCAAGTCCTATGTGTCAGCCTGTGAGGTTTGTGCCAGGTCCAAGACACCTAGGACTCGCCCTGCTGGTAACCTACGACCCCTACCAGTAGACCCTGGTCTTATATCTCAATGGACTTTATAACTGACCTACCGCCGGCGGAGGGTAAGACTGTGGTTTGGGTAGTGGTTGATAGGTTTAGCAACATGGTCCATTTAATTCCCCTGTCTAAACTTCCGAATACCCAAACCCTGGCGTCTATTTTTTGTGAAATAAATTGTTTGAGTACATGGTATCCCGGAAAATATTGTTTATGACAGGGGTGTGCAGTTTGTGTCCAAATTCTGGAGGGCCTTCTGTCAAAAATGTCAAATTTCATTGTCTTTTCCTCCGCCTACCACCCTGAGAGTAATGGGCAGACTGAACGCCTAAATCAGTCTGTGGACCAAATCTTGAGGTTGCATGTTGCTGATGACCAGCAATTATGGGTTAAATTTCTTCCAATGGCTGAATTTGCTTTGAATAACCGTGTTAATTCTTCTGCTGGGGTTTCACCTTTCTTTTGTAACCATGGTTTCCATCCCCATTTTTTATTCTGGGTCATCTGTCTCCTCCTCTAACCCTGAGGCGGATAGGCTCTCCTCTGAACTGTGCACAGATTGGGCCCAGGTTCAATCGAACCTAGAAAAGGCTCAAAGTTCTCAGAAACTCAAGGCCAATAGGAGACATTCAAGGGGGGTGAATTTTCAGGTTGGGGATAAGGTATGGTTGTCCTCCAAGAATCTCTCTCTCAAGGTAGATTCTAAAAAGTTTTCTCCTTGGTTTATTGGACCATATAAGATCATGGAGGTGATTAACCCGGTATCGTTTAGGTTGGAGCTGCCCGAGTCATTCCACATTCATAATGTGTTCCATAAATCTCTACTTAAAAAATATTTTGAACCGATAGTACCATCGAAAGCCTCGCCTCCGCAGGTTCTAGTTAATGATGCTGTCGAGTATGTGGTGTCTAAAATAGTGGATGTCAGGAAGGTGTGTAATTCCTTGCAGTACCTGATTCACTGGAAGGGGTATGGACCTGAAGAGAGATCTTGGATACCTGCTAGGGAGGTTCATGCTCCTAGACTTGTTCAAAAATTTCATTTAGAACACCCTGAAAGGCCGTCGCCTGAAATCTTGGGTCCGGTGGCCCCGCATAAAAGGAGGGGTAAAGTCTCTCCTCAGCGCCGCCGACGTCCCGTTTCTGTGCAGGAGTGAGGACGCGCACAGTGTCCTCGTCTCCTTGGTGATAGGGGGCGGGATGGACCGGCCACGCATGTCTCCTCCGCGCGGCCGGCGTCCCCAGTTCCCCCAGCAACCAGGCGAGGTCTGAGCACCGAGCTGGGCACTCGGTGCTCAGCTGTACTTCCTGGTGTGGGTCATGTGACGCTGGCTATGTCACATGACCCCAGCTAACTAGTATTTAACAGGCAGCCTGCTGGCCACAGGTTGCCTGTTAATTTAGGTTACTGGCGATTTGTTGGATACCTGTATACTTACCTGATCCTGTTCCCTGATGATCCTTTGCCTGCTCCTCCTGTACTGCGCATCCCTCCTGGTATTTTCACCTCGGCTTCCACCTGACTATTCTTTGCGGACTCCTGTTGTACTTCTCTACTCTCCTGGTATTTGACCCCGGCTTCTCCTGACCATTCTTTGCTTATTCCTCTGTACTGCGTTGCCCTCTTGGTTTTGACCCGGTCTGTTCACTATCCATTATTTGTCTTGTCTGTCCTTCCCGCACGTATCCTAAGTTAGGGACTGCCGTCCAGTTGTCCCCTGTCATCAGGATTCATGTGGCAAGTAGGCAGGGCCAGGGGTAATGGTGGAGCGCAGTGGTCACTATCCTCCGCTGTGTGGGTGTGTGGACATGACTGTTACACAGTCTCTGCGGTACAATGTGGTATGATGTGATTTTCTTGCGGGGATAATGATACAGGCCAGATGCATTTCGAAGCTGAACTGCTTCTTCCTCAGTGGCTTGGCATTATGCCTGATGTATGCCTGTGACAATTTTCTAGTGAAAAAGGTTTAAAACCTTGTGTTTGTGACTTTCAAAGGCCACTTGAGACAAATTTTGTTTAAAGTGGCATCTTTACACCTTCATCGCCAATTTCTGAAAAGGAAGAATGACGAGGGCAGGGAGTGGGCAGGGACAGTGGGTTTGCCACATTTATTTTAGTTTTCTTGCATAAATGAAGACAGAAATCTATGGCAGCTTTCTGATTAAGCACATGGACTGCCAGAGGATTTGCCTAATTCATGACAAGGCCTGCAGGGGATAAACATCGGTCTATGATAACCCCCCACCTCCCTAAGTGTCACTATAATATGCATATAGTAAGCTTCATGACTGTTTCAATATCGCTTTACTGATCTTTACGGAAATAAGTGAGCACATTAATTTCTGGCAAATTGCTATAAATACTATACATAGAGATTGCCTTTGCTTGTTCGCGATTCTCCGAACATGCGAACATATGGCGATGATCTCCAAACTGGAAGTGGTGTCAATTTTGTCCTGACAGCAAAACATCATATCGCGAGACTGTAAATAAACTCTAAGAAGCTACAATACACATCACAACCACTGGATGGTGAGTGCTCCACATTTAGCTTATTGCTTAAAGGGGTTCTGCAGTTTGTTTGGTGCGGCTAAGCTCTGCTCACTTGAATGAAGCTTAGCCCCACCCAGGCAAGTTGATACTAGTTGTCACATCACTGGGCCAGCGCTAAACAGTGAGAAGGCTGAAGCACTGCTTGTGTCCTTGCACGTCCAATGTTCAATATTCCATATTTTTACATAGTGTGCATTCACTTCTTGCATTTGCAGTCACCCCTACTGTCCAATACACCCTCCTCCTCCCCGCCCAGCACAGTGTCCTGCCCCTGGTGCTGTAACTCGATTGTGGAGCGCATTGTGCATTCCACTCATGCCTGTGGAGCGTACCATGCGTTCCACTGTGGCTCTCCACTTCCAGTCATGTGTTATCCGCACATCCGGTTGATGATCTTCGCAGAGGCTCCATAGTCCCGTACCGCCCATCATACCAGCAGGTCTGATTCACTTATTTTTGCGGCTGACATATGTGCCCTATATTCAATTATACCTCCGCAATATATATGCATTGATTCTACCAGACTTTATTATTTACTTTTCCATGTGTGCCACACAGCAGTTATTGGGTCGGTGGAACGCACACTGCGTTCCCTCTGTCGATCATGTGATCCTCTCACTTCCAGTTTCCGGATGATGGCTGTGTTTGACATGCTGCTGCACCGCCTCCATTACTCTCGCTGCACAGGTGAATACTATTGTGCAGTCTGGCTTCCTCAGGGGTAAAGAGCTATATGTTAAAGTGTCACATAATATAGAGTAGTCAACAAAATACAATAGTATTTTGTTGACTACTCTATATTATGTGACACTTTAACATATAGCTCTTTCCCCCTGAGGAAGCCGGACTGCTCCGGCGATACGTGTTGAGCGTTTCTCATGTTTCCAGGTCCAATACACTAGCTGTTCATGTAGGTTTTGGCTCCTGATATCTGACCTTATTTCGGTCTGCCTTTAGTAATTCAGTGGTCTTACCTTACCTTACATTCTCTTCATGTTGTCTATTGGAGTTTTTTTTATAACTGGTTTACATTGCATGTCCTTACTTAGTGGACACTCAGTGGATCTGTGTGTGTCGGGTTACTTATATTCTATTGCATACCACACTTTGCTCTATTTGTATACACATTTTTAATGTGTGTTTGTTGGTGTGTCTAATAAACTTCATATATTTTTATCATTGATGTATTGTTGGATGTGCATTTATGGGGTGGGTCTTTTTGACTCTCTCTTGGATCAGGTGATTTGTTGTACAAAATGGCAGACATGTTACCAGCATCACAGAGGGCTGTCAGGCCTTGCTGCGAGAGATGCTGCATTCTGTTGTTGTTGGCGCTGGCAGAGGAGTTTCCACCCACAGCTAAATAGGTGCGGGTACCAATCCTACCGCACCTGCAAGAAGAGGGCAGTTCGAAGATATGTTGGTCACTTCAGATATGAGATCATTCTTGCAGCCAACCCATCGAGAGCCGCCCTCCGGATCCAGCCTCAGGGAATGCCTAGACCATCAGGTGTCCGACTAGATCGGTTTAACAGCCGATGTGGACGCTCTGAGTAGCGAGGAACCCCTGGACTACTGGGTGTGCAGGCCTACAGTAAAATTTTTAGCCGATGACCGCCTATTGTACCTTCAGCCACATAATCACTTGTTCTTTTCTGTCCAGTAAATGCCTAATGTTTGGGGCCTGTACTCCACTTGCCTGCAGTAAAATAGTTATCCACTGACCGCCTAAAATACCACCAGCCACATAATCACTTGTTCTTTTCCATCCGGTGAATGCCTAATTTTTGGGGCACATACTCCTGTGGCCTAAAATAGAAAAATGTTAGGCTCCAGCAGGGCACATTTTTGAGAGTTTCCCTTTAAGATGCATAAAAATGGCCCCTGATTACAATACATATTTTTGCGGGGATTTTTGCCATTGATCCCTCTCTGGCATGTCACTGTCCATGTAGTGGGACGATTTGTAAACTTCTAGTATTTGGTGGCTGCAAATATCACCTGAAGGTTTTTCACGTTCGCCTGCCAATAAAGTGAATGGGGCCCGCCGCGAATGTGCGGTTCGCGAACATTTGATCACTAACATGCGAACGCAAAACGTCACGGCCGATGTTAGTCCATCACTAGCTATACATTAAAGTGCTCATTTAACATTGCTCTACAGTATTTAATCTAGTTTTGGTTAGGTAAATTTATCTACTAATCTATTTAATTAACGTGTAATTAGCATGAACTTTTTTTATTGCAGCAAAGCAGATTTTATTATTTTCATGTCATGTTTTATAACATTAGAAAAGTACTGAGAAATATATTTACAGAAGAGATATATTCCTAACAGCAGGAATTAGAAAATAAAAGTCAAGCCTGCATTCTTTCCACGAAGTTAATTATTTCTTTCAAAACTCTGCAGTTTTTTTCCAGAAATTTCTTGGTCGTTATTTTATGGACCTATAGTGTTTCAACAATGATATTTTAACTTATATTACTAAACTGAAAGCAGTGAATCCTATGCTGTAAATATGGAAATACAGTATGTTGTCAATATACTGCTTCTTAGAATGACCCACAGAGACAATACTCTGGTGCAATCAGTTCTAGAAATTGATTAATTTGGCAACATTGAAAGGGATTTTTCTATATGTTTGTCAAACAGATGTTGGAGATAAAATACTTGAACTGAGGCCTTTAATCAGTGGTGAAAGGTTTACCAATTAATTTGATTGTTTGTCGGCATTTATCTATAGTACTTTATTTTCATTCTGTATTTTGAATTGCTTAGTCAGTTGTAGGAGAGTACCTGGGGTGGTAGTAGACGGAAGGTACGTGCCACCGGGGGTCCTGGCCCCGGTGGAGTAAGAGCCAGAAAAGTGCATTTTGCAGCGGTTATGCTGTTAACACAGCGGATCCGGGCCGGCTCTTATTGGGAGCAGGCAGATATGCGGGCGGGTGCCTGTCTCCCCACGGTCCAGGCCAGGTTTTTCAGGGAAGGGTTAAAACCTGACCAGCAACAAGGGTGTGGTGTGCAATGTGAAGCTTCTGTGTTCTCTGGCTGTGAGAGTGAGAGGTGGAGGTGAGCTGGGCTGTGTGCTGAGGCCTGTGGAGGACTGTGCAGGATCCTGCAGCTGAAACCAGGAGGGATCCGTGTCCTGTGGCTAGAAGCAAGACCCATGGACTTACTTCACCAAGGAGAAAAAGGTGACATTACTCCTGGCTTTCAATAGACTTTGCTTTATGTGACTGAAACAGGCCTCAAGTAGCTGCAGCAGGGACTTGCTGTGTTTGAACTATTATTTTGCTGTTGTGTGTGACCACCCTCCCTATGAACTGCACCGTCTTTCACAAATATGCACCGTGTGAATAAACAAAGCATCGTGTTTTACACCAAGACCATTCTGTGTTGCCTCTATACTGCACTCGCTACCACTGCCTACCAGAGCGGATCCCCACAATTGGTGGCTTCAGCGGGCAAACGGCAGTGAGGCTGGAAATTGTGTTGTTTGGACTGTATGTCATATATTAAGCCGGCAAGTTTTGTGGCTCCAGATAAGATGGAGGAGGCCATTAGACACTTGGTGCAAAGTAATGAGGAGGCTACTCGGAGACATGAGGAAGCCCTGAGAGACCAGCGGCAGTTGAATAGTCTAGTGGCCCAGCAACTGGCGACTATGCAGGAGTCCATGCGTGTGTTACAACAACAAGCCGTCCCGGGGGGGACCGCAGTCCTACCTGCTGCCCGGGATAAGGTGCGCTCAGCATTAAGAAAGATGGGCCCCGAAGAGGATATCGAGGCGTTCCTGATGGTCTTCGAACGCACTGCGGAACAGGAAAGGTTACCGGCAGAACAGTGGGCCGAAGTAGTGGCGCCATTTTTAGTGGGAGACGCACAAAAGGCCTACTTCGACCTCAGTCAGGAGGAAGCCAAAAGCTATAAGAGGCTGAAGGGGGAGGTGTTGGCTCGTCTTGGGGTTAATACCTATGTGCGTGCACATCGAGTCTACCGGTGGGCCTTCTCCGAGTCCCGGCCTGCTCGGTCCCAGGCCTATGACCTGTTACACCTGGTAAGAAAATGGCTGCAGCCTGAGACATTGAGCCCCTCGCAGATGGTGGAACGGGTGGTGGTCGATCGTTTGGTGCGCACACTGCCAAGGGCCATACAGCGCTGGGTTGGTCAGGGAGACCCCGGCAACCTGGATCAGTTAGTAAGCCTTGTCGAGAGGTATGTGGCAACCCAGGACTTGGTGCGGGACTCAACGCAGGCGCAGGAATCCTGTCGGGCTCCCTCTCAGGCTAGGGATCCGAAAAAAGGGACCCAACCACAAAGGGGGGGGAAGGCTAGTCCTACTCCAGGGAAGAGAGACCGGGGAGGGACCACGGGAATTCAATGTTGGCACTGCCACGGCCTGGGACATAGGGCAGCGAACTGTCCTCAAACACCTGAACCCATGGACTGCGGGTTCGCTCGCCGGTCCTCTTTCTTTGCCCGGCCTGTATGTACCGCGGATGCCAGGCCGACCACCGATATGCCACCTCTGTGCCAAGTCTTGGTCGATGGGCATCCGATTAATGCTTTGCTGGACTCTGGGAGCCTGGTGACCCTAGTGCATGAGTCTTTAGTGTCTGAGACACTCCCAGAGAAGCAAACCCTGTCCATTGTCTGTATCCATGGGGACCGCCGGGAGTACCCCACTGCCAGGGTTACCATGTCCGTGTTGGGCAAAGAGGTGCAGCATGTCGTCGGAGTGGGACGCCAAATCCCTTATGCCGCCATACTGGGAAGGGATTTTCCTTTGTTCTGGACTCTATGGAAGAGCAATATGCCTTCCCTTAGGGACAGACGACAATCGGGCCGAGTGCCCGAGGATCCCGATGCAGGGATACCAGCTGTAGGGGTCACCACATCACCTGTAGAGTGTCATCCCGATAGGTTTCCCCTAGAGGTGTTGGCAGGCGAATCCGTGGAAACCCCGTCCATCCCGGACCTGGAGGTATCCCGTGACACGTTCGGGACCGCCCAGCTCCAGGATCCGACATTATTACGGGCGAGGGAAGGGGTGACAGTGGTAAATGGGGTGGCTCAGCACCCAGGGGCCGACTCGGTGTTTCCCCATCTGGCTTTTAACCAGGACCTGCTGTATAGGGTGGACAAAGTGCAGCACGAGGTAGTGGAGCAGCTGGTGGTACCCCAGCCATACCGCCGTGTGGTACTGGACTTGGCCCACTCCCACGCGCTGGGAGGACATTTGGGCGTAAAAAAAAACCAAGAGCGGATTCTGCAAAGGTTCTATTGGCCCGGGGTTTATGAGGAGGTCAAAAGGTTTTGCCAATCCTGTCCAGTGTGTCAGATGACGAGCCCCCAGCCCCACTATCGCAGTCCCCTAGTACCCATGCCCATCATCGAGGTCCCCTTCGAAAGAATAGGGATGGATCTGGTAGGCCCCATAAACAAGTCGGCCAGAGGGCACCAGCATATCTTGGTGGTCTTAGACTATGCCACCAGATATCCTGAAGCGATCCCACTACGTCATACTTCTGCTAAGCTCATAGCTAAAGAACTCATGGGTATGTTCGCAAGGGTGGGGATTCCAAAAGAGATCCTGACCGACCAGGGGACGCCCTTCATGTCTAAGGTGACGAGGGAGCTCTGCAAGCTTTTAGGGGTTAAACGGTTGCACACGTCCGTATACCATCCTCAGACCGACGGACTAGTGGAACGCTTTAACAAAACCCTAAAAACTATGCTTAAAAGAACCGTAGCCAAAGATGGAAAGGATTGGGACCTGTTGCTGCCGTACGTATTGTTCGCAGTGCGAGAAGTGCCCCAGGCATCTACGGGATTCTCGCCCTTCGAGCTATTATACGGTCGACGGCCAAGAGGGTTGCTGGACATTGCTAAAGAGGCGTGGGAGCAACAGCCCACCCCCCACAAGAGTATTATAGAGCATATAGAAAAGATGCAGGACCGTATAGAGACAGTCCTACCAATCGTCCGGGAACACATGGAAGCCGCCCAACTGGCACAGAGCCGGGTATACAACCGGAGTGCCCAGGTCCGGACATTTAACCCGGGTGACCGGGTACTGGTGCTAGTCCCCACCATTGACAGTAAGTTTTTGGCACGGTGGCAAGGTCCCTACGAGGTGAAAGAGAAGGTAGGGTCAGTGAATTACAAGATATCCCAGCCAGGCCGGCGGAAGCCAGAACAGGTATATCATGTAAATTTACTGAAATCGTGGAGAGATAGGGAGTGTCTCATTGGGGACAGCCCAAGCACTGTCTTGTCTGCAGGGAAGATCCCAGCTCCACCCGAGGTCCCGGAGGGCACCTCCGCGGTAAAGATAGCGGGTAGTCTGTCGACTAAACAAGCTCAGGAAGCCAAAGAGTTGGTGAGTCGAAATAGGGACGTATTCTCTGAGCTTCCTGGTCGAACTTCGGTAGTCCGACATGACATCGTCACCGAGCCCCACGTCAGGGTACGGTTAAAGCCGTATCGTGTACCGGAGGCCCGGTGACAGGCCATTTCAGAAGAAGTAAGGTCCATGTTGAGGTTAGGGGTGATTGAGGAGTCAAGGAGCGAGTGGGCCAGCCCCATAGTCCTCATCCCAAAACCTGACGGTACTCTGCGCTTCTGCAATGACTTTAGAAAGCTCAACGAAGTGTCGAAATTCGATGCCTACCCCATGCCCCGGGTAGACGAGCTCATAGAACGGCTAGGGAAAGCTCGCTATTTCTCGGTCCTCGACCTCACAAAAGGATATTGGCAGGTGCCTCTCACGGAGGCGGCAAAGGAGAAGACTGCCTTTGTCACCCCCGAGGGGTTATTTCAGTACCAAGTTTTGCCCTTTGGCCTACATGGCGCTCCAGCCACCTTCCAGCGATTGATGGACGTCATCCTACGGCCCCATCGTCCATATGCTTCGGCATATCTGGACGACATCATCGTGTTTAGCCAGGACTGGGAGAGTCACCTGCCCAAGGTACAGGCCGTAGTCGATTCACTTAGAAAAGCTGGACTGACGGCCAACCCAAAAAAGTGTTCGCTCGGGTTCGAGGAGGTCCGGTACCTGGGATACGTGATTGGGCGGGGAGTTGTCAAACCCCAGGTAGACAAGATTGAGGCGATCAAGAGCTGGCCCAGACCTCTTACCACCAAGCAAGTACGTTCGTTCCTAGGGATGATAGGATATTACATGCGCTTTATCCCCAACTTTGCCACAGTAGCGGCCCCATTGACAAGACTTTTAAAGGGGAGGAAGACGGTGATGGTCCGCTGGGATGAGCAGGCGGAGGAGGCATTCTCCCGTTTGAAGTCGGCTCTGTGTGGGTCCCCGGTTTTGGTGACACCCGACTTCACACGGGAATTTGTCGTTCAGACGGACGCCTCTGGAGTGGGCCTAGGGGCAGTACTCTCTCAGGAAATCAGTGGGGAGGAACACCCTGTTGTCTTCCTGAGTCGCAAACTCACCCCAGCGGAAACCAGGTACAGTGTGGTAGAGAGAGAATGCCTGGCCATTAAGTGGGCCCTCGAGTCCCTTAGGTACTATCTGTTAGGGAGAAGGTTCCGTCTGGTGACCGACCATTCCCCTCTCCAGTGGATGAGCCGGGCCAAGGAGGGGAGTGCCCGGGTCACCAGATGGTTCTTGTCCCTCCAGAATTTTAAGTTCAGTGTCGAACACAGGGCAGGCCGCTTACAGGGGAATGCCGATGCCCTGTCCCGGGTACACTGTTGTACATGTGTCCAACCCCTCAGGATTGAACAGGGTGTGCAACCCTTCAGGGTTGAACAAAGGGGGGGGATATGTAGGAGAGTACCTGGGGTGGTAGTAGACGGAAGGTACGTGCCACCGGGGGTCCTGGCCCCGGTGGAGTAAGAGCCAGAAAAGTGCATTTTGCAGCGGTTATGCTGTTAACACAGCGGATCCGGGCCGGCTCTTATTGGGAGCAGGCAGATATGCGGGTGGGTGCCTGTCTTCCCACGGTCCAGGCCAGGTTTTGCAGGGAAGGGTTAAAACCTGACCAGCAACAAGGGTGTGGTGTGCAATGTGAAGCTTCTGTGTTCTCTGGCTGTGAGAGTGAGAGGTGGAGGTGAGCTGGGCTGTGTGCTGAGGCCTGTGGAGGACTGTGCAGGATCCTGCAGCTGAAACCAGGAGGGATCCGTGTCCTGTGGCTAGAAGCAAGACCCATGGACTTACTTCACCAAGGAGAAAAAGGTGACATTACTCCTGGCTTTCAATAGACTTTGCTTTATGTGACTGAAACAGGCCTCAAGTAGCTGCAGCAGGGACTTGCTGTGTTTGAACTATTATTTTGCTGTTGTGTGTGACCACCCTCCCTATGAACTGCACCGTCTTTCACAAATATGCACCGTGTGAATAAACAAAGCATCGTGTTTTACACCAAGACCATTCTGTGTTGCCTCTATACTGCACTCGCTACCACTGCCTACCAGAGCGGATCCCCACACAGTATATACTGATAGTATATACTTGACCCTGTACCTCACAGTCAGCAGACACATTCCAGCCAATCAGCAGCATACCCTCCCTCCCAGGCCCCCCACCTCCTATCAAAAAGCAAGGACTGCATCCATCTTAGATTCATTCGGAAGCTGCAGTGTTAGTGAGAGCAGGGACAGTGCAGTTGCTGCTGATTTAATAGGGAAATCGTTAGCTAGGCCAGTGTTCTGTGTCCACTCCAGTCTTCAAAGACTCATCTGATCTGCTGTAAGGACAGCGTCCTGACAGCATCCCAAAAAGCCCTTTTTAGGGCTAGTACACCAGTCAGCTTTTTTTTCCCCCTCTGTAATCTAATTGCAGTTGCCTGCCAGTGTGTGTGTCAGGCCCACAGCGTGTACTGTGCCCACTACTGCCAGTGCCCAGTGCCACCACTCATATCTGGTGTCACAGTAGCTTGCATTTAAAAAAATAAAACAATTTTTTCACTGTAATATAATTGCAGTTGTCTGCAAGCGTGTGTGTCAGGCCCACAGCGTGTACTGTGCCCACTACTGCCAGTGCCCAGTGCCACCACTCATATCTGGTGTCACAGTAGCTTGCATTTAAAAAAATA
This sequence comes from Bufo gargarizans, assembly GCF_014858855.1. NCBI lineage: Eukaryota > Metazoa > Chordata > Amphibia > Anura > Bufonidae > Bufo > Bufo gargarizans. Next base: position 282,083,111 of record NC_058083.1, on the reverse strand, counting down.
AAACAATTTTTTCACTGTAATATAATTGCAGTTGCCTGCAAGCGTGTGTGTCAGGCCCACAGCGTGTACTGTGCCCACTACTGCCAGTGCCCAGTGCCACCACTCATATCTGGTGTCACAGTAGCTTGCACGCATAGTAGAACTAATCCAACAAATCACAGGCAGGGGCAGGCCACCCCGCAGGGGTCATCGTGGTCATGGTGCTGTGATTTCCTTTGGCCCTAAAATAATGCCCAGTGTTCAGAGGCCACATACCCTGAACTCGAAAAGATCTGAGGACATAGTTGACTGGCTAACACAGGACACCCAATCTTCTACAGCTTCCGCTCGGAACCTTGACGCACCATCCTCCTCCAGCTCAGCTTCGAGCACCTCTCAAGTTACCACTCGCCCACCTGCCGCCAACACTAGCACCACAGCCGCTTCACTTGATCCCTCAGAGGAGTTATTTACACATCAGTTGTATGAAATTTGTGATGCGCAACCATTATTGCCAGAGATTGTAGATGACAGGGCTATGTCTCAGTCAGGCAGCATTACACACATGGACGTACAGTGTGATGATGATGTTGTACCCGCTGTTGCTTCCTTTGATGAGTTGTCAGATACAAGTGAAGCGGTTGATAATGACGATGTGTCCGTGGATGTCACGTGGGTGCCCGCTCGAAGAGAAGAAAAACAGGGGGAAAGTTCAGATGGGGAGACAGAGAGGAGGAGGAGACGATTTGGAAGCAGGGGGAGGTCGTCGCAAGGAGCTAGTGGCACAGTCAGACAGCATGTATCGGCACCCGGGTTCAGCCAGACAGCATGCCAATGAACGCATGCTGTTGCCACCACCAGAATGCCGTCATTGCAAAGCTCAGCAGTGTGGCATTTTTTTTGTGTGTCTGCCACTGATAACAGCGATGCCATTTGCAACCTCTGCCAAAAGAAACTGAGTCATGGGAAGTCCAACACCCACCTACGTACAACTGCTTAGCGAAGGCACAGGATCTCACATCACAAACGCCTATGGGATCAACACATGATGAGTACAAGCAGCACACAAGCTCAAAGCCACCATCCTCCTCCTGGTTCAGCATCTTCAGCCACGTCAACCACTGCTGTCCTCCTTGCCCCCTCTCAACCATCCATCACTCCGCCTCTCACCTTCAGCAGTTCCTGCTCATCTGCCCACAGTCAGGTGTCTGTCATCAAAATGTTTGAGCGTAAGAAGCCAATGTCACAGAGTCACCCCCTTGCCCGGCGTCTGATAGCTGGCTTGTCGGAACTCTTAGCCTGTCAGCTTTTACCATACAAGCTGGTGGAGTCTGAGGCCTTCAAAAAATTTGTAGCTATTGGGACACCGCAGTGGAAGGTACCCGGCCAATTTCTTTTTTTCACAAAAGGCAATCCCCAACCTGTACTCTATTGTGGAAAAGGAAGTCATGGCATGTCTGGCACACAATGTTGGGGCAAGGGTCCATCTGACCACTGATACCTGGTCTGCAAAGCACGGTCAGGGCAGGTATATCACGTACCCTGCGCATTGGGTAAACCTGCTGACTGCTGCCAAGCATGGAATGCGTGGCTTTGTAGAGGAGTTGGTGACACCGCCATGACTTGCAGGCAGGCCTGCTGCCACTTCCTCTACTCCTCCTACTCGATCCTCTTCGCTAACCTCCGCGGCCCCTGATAGGGGATGTAACAGGGATTAAACTGATAGGAATAGTACTACTTAACATACCACTCATATGGGGTAGCACAGTACATTGCACGGCGCAAGCGCCGTGCCCCAAATTGTAAGTAAGAGGACCGACCAAGCATCTTTTCCCATCTCCCGGTTCCAAAAATCTATTCCATACACCGGCCCCTGAGAGGGGACAAAACAGAGATTAAACTGGTAAGAACAGATTTTTTTCATTTAAAAAAAAGAGGACAGCCTCTGCGGAGCTGGGTATTTTTTGGCCGCGTTACTGAACGCGGAAGAGTTGTGGTCACCATCACCACCAGAAGCAGCCTTGTCATCGTCGATTGTTGGACCTGCGGCAACGCAGAGAGAGGAGTCTGAAGAAGAGGAGTCAGAGGAGGAAGGTGGCTTTGAGGAGGTGGAAGACCAACCACAGCAGGCGTCCCAGGGGGCTTGTTGTCACCTTTCGGGGACCCTTGGTGTTGTACGTGACTGGGTGGAGGAAGAGACCTTCAATGACGTCAGTGAGGACAAGGAACGGGAGCTAGCTTTGTATCCAACCTTGTGCAAATGGACTGTTTGCAGTTGTTTGCGGTGTGTTAAACGGGGAATTTGGTCTATCATAGTTTGGTCTGTCACTGTGAAGCGGTTGTAACCATTACACTACCTGATCGATACAACATCATACCTGATGTTTTAAAGCACGTTATTCCAAACAATTTAGGAATGTTAGGTGATTTATGCCCTTTATGGATTAAAACCCGATTAAAACCCTTTATGGATTAAAAACCGATTCTGCGTCAACTACGTAATTTTCCATGGGAGTTTTGCCATGGATCCCCCTCCGGCATGCCACAGTCCAGGTGTTAGTCCCCTTGAAACAACTTTTCATTTACTGTTGTAGCCAGAAAGAGTCCCTGTGGGTTTTAAAATTCGACTGCCTATTGAAGTCTATGGTGGTTCGCCCGGTTTGAAAACATTCACAGAAATTCGCATTCGCTGTTCGCAAACGGAAAATTTTATGTTCACGACATCTCTATTCATTATATATGGTAATAGACAATAATAATGGATAATCTAGTTCTCAGAAATATAATGAAGCAACGTTATCAATATATTTACGCCAGTTTTATGACATAAGTGCATTTAAAAATATGACGTTTGGGCCAATCCCTATCGAGCACATTCACGTCTTCTGTGACATACTGTATTACTCTATTGAATTTATACTATTATTTCTATAAAAAAAAGAAAGTAAACTCCTGATTCATTATTTATGTTTGTCGATAGTAAATGTTAATATTATATTAGTATTCCAGTTTCCAAAAATAAATCTTGTTAATTATATAATAGATATACAATAATGATGGATAATCTAGTTCTCGTATATATAATTATATACAGGGGAGTAGCTATAGGCATATGGCGTCATAGCAACCAATGAGGATGCCAGTCCGGTTTCTCACGGACTGCGTTCCACGGACATCTGCATGAGGCTTAAGGCTTTAATCTGTGACATAATTCCCAAATCAGACAGCTCACGGCCTCAGTATCAATGTCCGCACTGGAGAGGAGCAATCCCCATAAAGTGCATAAGAAATGATCCCAGCAGACGTACTTGCTCTTCAGAATATGTTTTATTAAACGGTTCACAGAACGCGTTTTGGCATGTCAGCCTGTGCAGTTGAGGCTGACATGCTGAAACGCATTCTGTGAACCGTTTAATAAAACATATTCTGAAGAGCAAGTACGTCTGCTGGGATCATTTCTTATGCACTTAATCTGTGACATGACATATTATATTCAGCTTTAGTATTGGCAAAGAGAATTGTGACAAGACCAATCTCGCCACATTGCATTGGAGAAGCCTGGTTGCCGCCTGCTTCCTTTAGATTATGGCCCCATGTTGAAACGCTTGATTTCCCCCTGCAAAGACTATGTGAAAGAATTTGGCTCCATGGCAATTGAACTGTATTTGTGTAGTCTCAGTGCCATTCACCTAATAATTTCATGATTTTCCTATTCCATGATGCAAAGTCATGATTTTATGGGCGGCACGCGCTCCTCCGTTCTGACGCACCTTGAGAAAGACTTTTGGAATCATTGTTTGGCCAGGGACATCATGGTGGTCGCGGAATATCTTCCGGGCCTCCACAATATTCGGGCAGGAAGGATCAGAACCACCTCGGCAGATTGACGTCGGATCTGTAGAAGAACCCTCGGGATCAGTGTGAAGGGTGGGAACGCATACATGATGGGTTCCGACCATTGTTGGAGGAAAGCGTTGACCGCTTCCGCCCCTGGGTCTGGCCGCCAATTGAAAAATCTGTGTAGCTGCGCGTTCAACCTCGATGCGAAGAGGTCGATGGAAAATGGGCCCCATCGAGATGAAATGGCAGAAAATATTGCGACATCTAATTTCCAGTCGCTGGAGTCGGACATGAAACGTGAACTCCAGTCTGCCCGAATATTGTGGAGGCCCGGAAGATATTCCGCGACCACGATGATGTCCCTGGCGAAACAATGATTCCAAAAGTCTTTCTCAAGGTGCGTCAGAACGGAGGAGAGCGTGCCGCCCATGCAATCGATGTACCGAACCGCCGACACATTGTTCATGCGGAGCCTGATGCAGGCTCTGACTGTGCCATTGACGAAGCTGCGTATCGCCAAGGAACCCGCTAGAAGCTCCAGGGAATTGATGTGAAGATGAGATTCGTCCTGAGACCTGGGGCCTCCGGTGGAGACGCCATTGCAATGAGCTCCCCAGCTGTGAAGACTGGCATCTGACTCGATAATGAGGTCCGGCTGGGGTCCGAAGATAGCCCTGCCATTCCATGCTGAAAGGTTGTGGATCCACCACTTCAACTCGTGTCTGGTCTCCACGTCCAAGGATAGGGTGTCGGCATAAGACGCTCCTGCACGCAGGTGCGCGATCTTGAGGCATTGCAACGCCCGGTAGTGAAGGGGTGCCGGAAAAATAGCCTGAATGGACGAGGCCAAGAGACCGATTATCCGTGCTAAGTGTCTCAGGGACACCTGAGGCAGAGTCAGGGAATGTCTCAGCTCCTTCCGAATAGCCCGGACCTTTGACTGGGGAAGGCTGAGAGTCTGAGCGACAGAATCTACGGTGAAACCCAAAAATGCCATGGAAGTGGAGGGGGTCAGGCAAGATTTGTCCTGGTTGATGATGAATCCCAGGCTGGAAATGAGTGTAGTGGACATCGTTAGATGCTCCTGAAGCTCGGACCGACTGTGGGCCGTGAACAGGATGTCGTCCAGGTAGATAATTAATCGTACACCCCGGCTGCGAAGTCAAGCCACTACCGGACACATCAGTTTGGTGAAACACCGCGGTGCAGAAGAGAGGCCAAATGGGAGACATGTGAATCTCCAAATTTGATTGTTCCATTGAAAACGGAGTAAATCCCTGGAATCGGGTGCCACAGGGTCCGTCAGGTAAGCATCCTTCAGGTCTATTTTGGCCATCCAATCTCCTGGGAGGAGCATGTTCCTCAGGAGATGTATGCCCTCCATTTTGAAGTGGCGATATTGGACAAATGTGTTTAACGCTTTTAAATTGATGACAGGGCGCATCTGGCCTCCTTTCTTCTGGACTAAGAAGATGTTGCTAACCACACCTACACGATCCATGGGGGCACGTTCTATCACCCCTTTTTGGTATAGATCTGCTAATTCCCTGTGGATGAGTGCGCGTGCCGGGCCGGACAATATCATGGGATGTGGAGGAGGCAGATCCACCGGATAGGTTACGAGATCTATTTCGAAACCGCAGACCGCGGACAACACCCATGGGTCGGAGGTGACCCATGTCCACGCATGGGAAAAGAAACGGAGTCTGCCCCCTATGCAAGTGACCGGTAGAGGAAGATGGTGTCTTACCATATGGCCTCCTGGTGTTAGGATGTCCTTGGAATCCTCTGGATCGTCCTGGACCGCCTCGTAATGGGAAGAATGTAGGTTGGTGGCGCGGTTCTTGCAATGATGGCCAATAAGCAAAGGAGCCTCTACCCGAACCACGGGTATGGAAGGAGGACCGGCCGGACAGACGGCCCCTTGAACTGCCACCCCTGGCGGAGAAACGGTTCGGAAAGACCTTCCGCATAGACGACTGTGCCTTATCAAGGGCTGTGAAGGCACCCACGTATTTCCCTAGCTCCTTAATAAAGGAGTCCCCAAATAGGAGACCTTGGGCATCCTTGCCAGCTTCTGAGAGCGCCAAGTTGGTCAGTTTGGGATACATTTTCATCAATATCGCCTTCCGCCTTTCTATGACGAGCGATGTATTGGCGCTACCCGTGAGACAGATGGCCCTTTGGACCCAGCCACTAAACTCCTCCACCTGAGGGTCCACCTGAGTACCGGCCGTACCACCTGAGTACCGGACCTACTCAGGGTCCACCTGAGTACCGGCCGTTCTGGCCAAGTCAAAAAAAATTGCCAGGGGCCCCGTGATGTCTAGGATTTTGTCCTGACACGCCCTGAGGGCGGAGTCTAGACCCTCGTGGGGATTGAATACCATTTTTGTCAAAAACTGGACCAACTTCGGGTCCACCACTGGAGTCTCGCAAACTTTTTGCGGAATAAGAAGCCGAGGGCATTCCGCCCGTAATTTGCTACGGGCGTCCTTGTTGAGAGGCTTGCGTATCATGGCTTCCATATACTGCACCACATGTGTGGCTGGGAGCCATTCTGAGGACCGGGGGTGATGTAAAGAATCAGGGTCAAACATCGACTCCCCTGCCGGATCCATAAGGGAAACGGCAGATCCTGACGCTACTACTGGGTAGGCGCCTGCAGGCGGTAAACTTGGGGAGGGATCGCCCCCTAAAGTCTGGTCTACCTCAATATCAATCAACTTCTCCTGATCCCTGCAGAGAGTGTGACTGCGCCTCCTCCTCGGACTCCCTATCGGAGTCTGACTCTGTATCGGGCTGTGACCGCGCCGACTTCCATCCTCGCGCACGTTCTGCCTGGCGCGGACAGGCTCTCTTACGTGATCCAAGCGCGTTCTCATTTGATGGATCAAAGCCATCAGTCATATGGGTTCTGGAGACAGAAGGGGCTGGTAGCGGTGCTGTACTTACACCCTGGTGCGCGGTATGGGGCTGGGCCACCAGGACTTGGGAAATAGAATGCGTAAGGATAGGAGGACATAGAGCCCATAGCCGTCATTATGGCATTCAAAATGGACTGCTGTAAAGCAAGGGCATGTGCCTCTGAAGTAGTGGGCACCATAGCCCTTACATGGGCTGGGACCTTTGGTTTGTGGACGCAGGGTCCTGTGATGTTATTGCAGGGGGATGCAGCATTTGAGGGCTGGTGAGACATGATCCCTAATCTTGGGGGTAAGTCACCCCACAGAGGAGAACTAAATAAACCAGGGCAACAGATTGGCCAAAAGGACCCACAGAACAGCTCCTACCCGAATAAAGGGGCACAGTAGGGATGCGAAAAGCAGCTAGAGGTCTGCGGCACTAAGCGACAGCAAAACCGTTTGTCTGCAGGGCCGGCGGAGACTGGATACAACTGCCACAATAACCCACGAGAAGCGGGAGGCGAGAGGGCGTGGTTATCCTATCCGACAAAGGAAGAAGAAAGCACTGTGAATGAAAAGACCGCTCCGACCCCCCCCCCCCCCCCCGAGATCTTGCGTGATTTTGCAAGATCTCGGGCGCAAGACAGCAGGGAAGCAGGACAACTAAGCGCCCAAAATGGCGCCCGCGAAGAAGAAAAGAAGGAGGAGCGTGGGTCCCCAGAAGAATCGGAACAGGTAGGACCCAGTAGATAGGAGAAATACCCCCAACAGAGGCGAGATGCGGCGCCGATACTACCCCAGAGACAGGGGCGTAACTAGAAATGACTGGGCCCCATAGCAAAAAAAAATTATGGCCCCCCCCCTTTAAATAATGCAGCTGCGCCTGCCAGGCTTAAGCAGGTATATGTGTGAATATGGATTAGGGAAGATGCTGAGATCACTGTGAGGTACAGCCGGATCTCAGCATCTTCCCTATTCACACATATACCTGCTCAAGCCTGGCAGGAGCAGCTGCATTATTTAATAGTGTGGTGTGGTAATGGTTAATGGCATTTTGGCGAAGAAACAGCCAACTAGGCTACTTTCCCACTTGCGGCAGTGTGATCCGGCAGGCAGTTCCGTCGCCAGAACTGCCCGCCGGATCCGCTGATATTGATGTGACTGAAAGCATTTGTGAGACGGATCCAGATGCGGATCTGTCTCACAAATGCATTGCAAGAACGGATCCGTCTCTCCGCTTGTCATGCGGACAGACGGACCCGTCTTGTATTTATTTTCACATTTTTACCGTTATGTTCCGAATCTGTCCTTTCCATTCTCCTGCTCCTAAACTGAGCAGGAGAACAGAATGGCTAAACGGTGATGTGAACGAAGCCTCATATTGATCCTTTCTATACGGGCCCCCTTCTTCTCTGTATAGGGAACACTGACAACTGTTGCAGTCCGTATGATTTATTTTATGTAATGCCCAGTGCATAAGGTACAATATAAACCTTATAGGCCAGGCATGTCCAAACTGCGGCCCTCCAGCTGTTGCAAAACTACAACTCCCAGCATGCCTGGATAGCTTACAGCTATTATGGCATGCTGGGAGTTGTAGTTTTGCAACAGCTGAAGGGCCGAAGTTTGGACATGCCTGTTATAGGCATTTTCCTAACAGTCCTAAGACATCTAGAGACCCTTTTCAGAACTGGCAGTATAAGTGGCAATTTTGAATCTGAAAATGAGCAGTGAAGTTATTTTTCCCACGTCTTAATGTAGGGTAAAGTTGCTGCTTTCTGAGATTTGTGTATTAATCCCAGACTCCCACTGTCCCACTGGCCACTACATGATCCCATTCCATAATGCCGCCCAAATCCCATTCCCATCCCATCATCAAGCTGATTCCCATCCCATCATCAAGCTGATCTGATCCCTGGGCTGGGCTGGGCACTGCCGCCGCCTGCCACTCAGAGATCCCAGGCCATCCCATCATCAAGCTGGGCTCTGCTCACTGCGCTGCCGCCGCTTGTCACTGTCACTAGTCTCAGAGAGAGTAGAGCCGAGGGCCGAGGCTAGTCAAAACTCACCTCGCGCCGCACGTCCGCACAGTTACTGGCACTATTAGATAACATTTTGAATAGGAGGCGGTGGGGGGGGGGGCCGTGGGCCCCCCTGGCTCAGGGGCCCGGTCGCAATTGCGACCGCTGCGACCCCTGTAGCTACGCCACTGCCCAGAGACTGGGGAGCACTACCGGGACCGGAAGGGTTAAACTCGCAGCGCAGAACTGAGGAGGAAAAAACCTCCCTATGCCACCAGAGCCAAAGGCAGAAGAAAAGAGGCTAATAACTCTTAATATATATATACAAACATGTATAAGACAAAAAATCGCCCCAAGAGGAATCCCCAAAGCTAAGGGGACAACAAAGGAGGCGTAAAACAACAGCTGCTATGATAGGAGATAAAATATGAGTACTTATCTTATGGCAGCTGCAAAGAAAGAGGAGGATCCCAGTGGAAGACACGATATATATACACTGGGACTAAGGGGTGGGCTTGTTGCCATGGTTTCTTCTGTATTTAATGTTTTTTTTCTTTGCTGCTGTGATTTTCAGTAAAGAAAGAGATAGCAATAGGAGCCTCCGTGTCCTGATATAAAATTTAATGCACTCAGACCTGAGCTATCTGAGGATATGTTAAATGTCTATGTTTTATGCAATAGCTGCACAGTTAAATATTTTTATGTCTTTTATTGTCTTTTGCTACCATGTGGCTAATGGAGTTTTGCCTCTGCCCTTGGAGATAAATTGGATTACTTCCTAATTGCCTCCCGGACAGAAGACATTGTGTAAAACTGTGTATTCTCCTGCCTGTGATAATTACATTAACCCATTGTGTAAGGTAATTGTATCACAGGCAGAGGGGAGGATTTTGTGTGGGAGTGTCTGAGTGCATTGTACATGGTTACTGGTTGTTTTACAAAACCCTGTGGGTTTTATCAGAACAATAAACACACAGCTCTGGCTACCCACTGCTTTACCCTCAACACAGAGCTTGGTCTCGTTCTTGGGGGGATTGTATGCTGCCAGTTCGACTGCTAGGAGTGTAAACTTTTTATATGGTTTTTCCTCTTCGGCTGTATGCAGCATTCATGGTTTCCAGTTCGGCAGATTGGTGTCTGTAGTAGCTGCCTTTGCATCTGGAAAGGGAATATCTCTTAGGCCTCATGCACACGACCGTTGTGTGCATCCTTGGCCGTTGTGCCGTTTTCCATTTTTTTTTCGCGGACCCATTGACTTTTAATGGGTCCGTGGAAAAATCGGAAAATGCACCGTTTTGCAGCCGAGACCGTGATCCGTGTATCCTGTCCGTCAAAAAAATAGGACCTGTCCTATTTTTTTGACGGACAACGGTTCACGAACCCATTCAAGTCAATGGGTCTGTGAAAGAACACGAATGCACCCAAGATTGGCATCCGTGTCCGTGGCCGTAGGTTACTTTCATACAGACGGATCCGAAGATCCGTCTGCATAAAAGCTTTTTCAGATCCGACAGTATATTCTAACACAGAGACGTTCCCATAGTGATGGGGACGCTTCTAGTTATAATATACTAAAAGAACTGTGTACATGACTGCCCCCTGCTGCCTGGGGGGGCAGACCCCCCCTCCCTCCCCCTGTAGTTAACTCATTGGTAGCCAGTGGGCCCCCCTCCTCCCTCCCCTGTAGTTAACTCGTTGGTAGCCAGCCCCCCCTCCCTCCCCTGTAGTTAACTCGTTGGTAGCCAGTGGGACCCCCCCTCCCTCCCCTGTAGTTAACTCATTGGTGGCCAGTGGGCCCTCTCCCCTCCCTCCCCCTCCTAATTAAAATCTCCCCCCTTATCATTGGTGGCAGTGGAGAGTACCGATCGGAGTCCCAGTTTAATCGCTGGGGCTGCGATCGGTAACCATGGCAACCGGGACGCTACTGCAGTCCCGGTTGCCATGGTTACTTAGCAATTTGTAGAAGCATCATACTTACCTGCGAGCTGCGATGTCTGTGACCGGCCGGGAGCTCCTCCTACTGGTAAGTGACAGATCATTAGGCAATGCACCGCACAGACCTGTCACTTACCAGTAGGAGGAGCTCCCGGCCGGTCACAGACATCGCAGCTCGCAGGTAAGTATAATGCTTCTACAAATTGCTAAGTAACCATGGCAACCGGGACTGCAGTAGCGTCCCGGTTGCCATGGTTACCGATCGGAGCCCCAGCGATTAAACTGGGACTCCGATCGGTACTGTCACTACCAGAACTTTGAGACGTTCTCACAGCTCTGTTTCTCCACCCCTGTGATGATGTCACTACTAGAGCTTGGAGGAGTTCCCTCTGCCCTGTTTCTCCGCCCCTGTGATGAGGTCTTTACTTTCTGTTTCCTTCCTCCCAGCTGTCTCTCCTGTGTTTGATTTTGCTGCCTTTAAATCACCCCTCCTCCTTTGTAGAGGTGCGGATTATACTTTTCATTTGAGCTGTATCTCTCGCTTGAGTATCTTCACCTGTGTGATATCTTTTCACTGGATCTGTGTTCTGCTGAAGCAAGTACTTCGGATATTGTCTGCTGACTTTGGATCTGTTTTCACTGCAGCCGCAGCTCCTTCAGTTAAGTGTTCAGACATTGTGTGTTTCTGTTTCTTTGCTGACTGGATCCGAGGCGACCCCGGTTCCGTCCATATACTGAGCAGGGCACCGGTGCCCGTGCCCCTTCCACTATTGTAGGGGTTTTAGTGGTTATCAGCCTGAGGTACGCGGGCATGTCTCGATCCACCATATGGATCTGGACATGTGCATAGCAGTTTAGGGAGAGCTTTTAGGGTCTGACAGGGGTCACCCTTTATCCTCCCTAGTTTGGGTCCGGTCAGTTGCTATTTACTGTGTGTTTCTCACTTACAGCCGTGACATTATAATCTGCCAAACCGTCCTTTTTTGACATGGATCCGCTTTCTGACCTGGTTGACCGCATGCAGGGTCTTTCTTTGGAGGTAGCGGATCTCCGTCAATCTATGACTCAGCTTCAAGCATTGGGCTCTGCTCCGGCCCATGGAGTCTGTTGCGAGTCAAAGGTCTCACTTCCGGAAACGTTCTCCGGGGGCAGTGAGAATTTTGTTCGTTTCAGAGAGGCATGCAAACTCCATTTTTGCTTGTGTCCCCAGTCCTCTGGTAATGAGGAACAGAGGGTGAGGATTGTCATCTCCCTGCTCAGGGGTAATGCTCAGACTTGGGCTTTTTCGTTGCCATCAGGGGATCCCTCCCTTCGATCCGTGGAAAGATTTTTTGTGGCCTTGGGGCAGATATATGATGACCCGGATCGTGTTGCTCTGGCCGAATCTAACTTACGTTTTTTATTCCAGAACAAACTGTCTGCGGAGCTTTATTGTTCTGAATTTCGGAGATGGTCAGCTGATTCAGGTTGGAATGATGCTGCACTCCGGAGTCAGTTCTCTCATGGTCTCTCAGAGAGATTGAAAGATGTGTTTGCTTTCCATGAGAGACCAACGTCCTTAGAGTCTGCCATGTCATTGGCGGTACGCCTTAACAGGCGTCTAAGAGAAAGAAACGAGACCTCTCTGTCCAGTCATTTTCAGTCTTGGGACAGTGGTGCAGACTCATTCAGTGTGCAGGGGGCCTCATCCTCTCTCGGTTCCCTCTGTGGAGGAGCCCATGCAACTAGGTCGACTTGCCCCTGATAAAAGAGGATTTAGTCCTCAGAGAATGGTGTGTTTTTGTTGTGGGGGCATAGGTCATTTGGCAAATGTTTGTCCGTCTAGGAAATGCTTGAACTGTACTAAGAGTTATAATAAGAGAAAAACCTCAAAAGATAAATCATCAAACTCTGCTTCATCTGCTACTTTGGGCAAAGTTGATGTAGGAATTGATGCCTTTCCTCTGACCTGCAGTTCCCATTTTCTCCTTTCTGCCAGGGTAGCGCTAGGGAGCAAAGTCATTTCTTGTGAAATTTTTTTCGATATTGGAGCGGCCGTCAATCTTATTGATACTCAATTTGTAGCCATGCATGGTTTTCAGGTTTGCACATTAGAAAAGGATATACCTGTTTTTGCTATTGACTCTGCTCCACTCTCACAGAGATCCCTGAAGGGCATTGTTCACAATATCCGGTTAGCGGTAGGTGACACTCATGTGGAGGATATATCTTGTTTTGTCCTTAACGGATTGCCTTCTCCTCTAGTTTTGGGGTTACCCTGGCTCACTAGACATAACCCCACTATTGATTGGCAAGGAAGGCAAATAAATGAGTGGAGTGAGTTTTGTAGAGAGAATTATCTCACAGCGATTTTTGCAGAGGTGTTTACTAAAATAGTGCCATCATTTCTCTCTGATTTCTCGGACGTGTTTTCCGAGAGCGGTGTTCAGGAGCTACCTCCTCACCGGGAGTTTGACTGTCCCATTAACCTCATTCCCGGCGCCAAGCTGCCAAAAGCACGCCTCTACAACCTCTCACAACCGGAAAGAATCGCAATGCGAACTTATATCTCTGAGAGTCTCGATAAGGGGCATATTCGTCCCTCAAAATCACCTGTTGCCGCAGTTTTTTTTTTTTGATAAAAAGAAAGATGGCTCTCTGAGACCTTGCCTAGATTTTAGGGAGCTGAACCGTATCACGATTCGCGATCCCTATCCCCTTCCTCTGATCCCGGACCTCTTCAACCAAATTGTTGGTGCCAAGGTTTTTTCCAAATTGGATTTGAGAGGCGCGTACAACCTGGTCAGGGTCAGAGAGGGGGATGAATGGTAAACGGCCTTTAATACCCCTAACGGGCATTTTGAGAATCTCGTTATGCATTTCGGCCTGATGAATGCTCTGGCCGTCTTTCAGCATTTTGTTAACAGTATTTTCTACCATTTAATGGGGAAATTTGTGTTGGTGTATCTTGATGATATTTAGATTTTTTCCCCTGATGTTCAGACCCATCAGGATCATCTTTTTCAGGTTCTGCGGATTCTGCGGGAGAATAAATTGTACGCCAAGCTGGAGAAATGTGTTTTTATGGTATCAGAGATTCAATTTCTGGGTCTTCTCCTCTCTGCTTCTGGTTTTCTCATGGATCCGGAGAAGGTCCGTGCTGTGCTGGAGTGGGAGCTTCCTGAGAATCAGAAGGCATTGATGCACTTTCTGGGTTTTCGAACTATTACAGAAAGTTCATTTTGAATTATTCCTCTGTTGTCAAACCCCTCACTGACATGACAAAAAAGGGGGCGGATTTTTCCTCTTGGTCGGAGGAGGCGCTTGCAGCTTTTTCTAAGATTAAAGAGAGTTTTGCGTCTGCTCCCGTCTTGGTGCATCCCGATGTTTCCTTACCTTTTATCGTTGAGGTGGATGCTTCCGAGGTGGGTGTGGGTGCGGTTTTGTCCCAGGGCCCTTCTCCTGCCAAGTGGCGACCCTGTGCCTTTTTCTCTAAAAAAACTCTACCCGGCAGAGAGAAATTATGTGGGAGATAGAGAGTTGTTGGCCATCAAGTTGGCTTTCGAGGAATGGCGCCATTGGTTGGAGGGGGCCAGGCACCCTGTCACCGTTTTTACCGACCATAAGAATCTGGCGTACTTGGAGTCGGCTAGGCGTATGAATCCGAGACAGGCCAGATAGTCTCTGTTCTTCTCCAGATTCAATTTTGTCGTTACATTCCGCCCTGGGATTAAAAATGTGAAGGCTGATGCTCTCCCTCGCTGTTTTCCGGGTCCCATTTTGGCGGAGGGGGTGGTTGTTTCTGCTCTGTATTCTGATTTGGAGCCCGAGGTCCAGGCTGCCCAGACTGAGGTACCTGCCCGTTGTCCTCCTGGGAAGTTGTTTGTGCCTCCTGAGTTACGTCACAAACTCTTCAAGAAGCATCATGATACTGTTCTTGCTGGTCTCCCCGGGAGTAGAGCCACGGTAGATCTCATTGCTCGGAGATTTTGGTGGCCGGCTCTTCGTAAGTCAGTGGAGGGTTTTCTGGCTGCTTGTGAGACGTTCGCTCGCGCTAAGGTCCCTCGTTCACGGCCTTCAGGTCCCCTTTTCCCGTTACCCATACCTTCCCGTCCTTGGACACACCTCTCCATGGACTTTATCACGGATCTTCCTCGTTCCTCAGGGAAGTCGGTGATCCTGGTGGTGGTGGACCGTTTTAGCAAGATGGCTCATTTCGTACCCTTCCCTGGTTTACCCAGTGCTAAAACGTTGGCGCAAGCTTTTGTCGACCATATTGTTAAATTGCATGGCATTCCCTCGGATATTGTTTCCGATAGAGGCACGCAGTTTGTGTCCAGATTCTGGAAGGCCTTCTGTTCTCGCCTGGGGGTTCGGCTGCCCTTCTCTTCTGCTTTTCACCCGCAGTCGAATGGTCAGACTGAACGCGTCAACCAGAATCTGGAGACATATTTGTGCTGTTTTGTGGCAGAGAACCAGGAGGATTGGTGTTCATTTCTCCCTCTTGCTGAGTTTGCTCTGAACAACCGTCGTCAGGAATCTTCTGATAAGTCACCATTTTTTGGTGCATATGGGTTCCATCCGCAGTTTGGGACATTCTCGGGAGGGGCTCCCTCTGGTTTGCCTGAGGAGGAGAGATTTTCCTCGTCTTTGTCTACCATTTGGCAAAATATTCAGAGTAATCTTAGAAAGATGAGTGAGAAATATAAGCGTGTGGCTGATAAGAGACGTGTGCCTGGTCCGGACCTGAAGGTGGGTGATCTGGTGTGGTTGTCTACAAGAAATATTAAACTGAAGGTTCCCTCCTGGAAATTGGGTCCCAAGTTTATTGGGCCTTATAAAATCTTGTCAGTCATCAATCCTGTTGCCTTCCGTCTTGATCTTCCATGGGTTTGGAAGATACATAATGTATTTCACAGGGCTCTTTTAAAACCATATGTCCAGCCCACGGTACCCTCCTCTTTGCCTCCTCCTCCGATTTTGGTTGATGGCAATCTGGAGTTTGAGGTTTCCAGAATTGTGGACTCTCGCATTGTCCGCGGTTCTCTTCAGTACCTCGTTCATTGGAAGGGTTATGGTCCTGAGTAGAGGATGTGGGTTCCGGTGTCGGACATTAAAGCCACTCGCCTCATCAGGGCATTTCATAGGGCTCATCCTGAGAAGGTGGGTCCTGGGTGTCCGGAGTCCACCCATAGAGGGGGGGTACTGTCACTACCAGAGCTTTGAGACGTTCTCACAGCTCTATTTCTCCACCCCTGTGATGATGTCACTACTAGAGCTTGGAGGAGTTCCCTCTGCCCTGGTTCTCCGCCCCTGTGATGAGGTCTTTACTTTCTGTTTCCTTCCTCCCAGCTGTCTCTCCTGTGTATGATTTCGCTGCCTTTAAATCACCCCTCCTCCTTTGTAGAGGTGCGGATTATACTTTTCATTTGAGCTGTATCTCTCGCTTGAGTATCTTCACCTGTGTGATATCTTTTCACTGGATCTGTGTTCTGCTGAAGCAAGTACTTCGGATATTGTCTGCTGACTTTGGATCTGTTTTCACTGCAGCCACAGCTCCTTCAGTTAAGTGTTCAGACATTTTTTAGTGGTCATCAGCCTGAGGTACGCGGGCATGTCTCGATCCACCATATGGATCTGGACATGTGCATAGCAGCTTAGGGAGAGCTTTTAGGGTCTGACAGGGGTCACCCTTTATCCTCCCTAGTTTGGGTCCGGTCAGTTGCTATTTACTGTGTGTTGCTCACTTACAGCCGTGACAGGTACTCTCCACTGCCACCAATGATAGGGGGGGGAGATTTTAATTAGGAGGGGGAGGGAGGGGAGAGGGCCCACTGGCCACCAATGAGTTAACTACAGGGGAGGGAGGGGGGGCCCACTGGCCACCAATGAGTTAACTACAGGGGGGGGGGGGCTGGCCACCAACGAGTTAACTACAGGGGAGGGAGGGGGGGGGCTGGCTACCAACGAGTTTACTACAGGGGAGGGGGGCATATTTCTTTATTTTATTTTATAGTGTTCACCTGACAGAGTAGATCATGTGATATTTTTATGGAGCAGGTTGTTATGGACGCAGCGATGCCTAATCTGTCTATTATTTTAATTTTGTTACATTTTACATGATAAATGCATTTGCCATGTTCTGAGGGCTTTTTTTTTTGGGGGGGGGGGGCGATTGTCTTAGGTGTGGTCTAATTTTTTGAAGGAATAGATGACTGTTTGATTGGTACCATATTGGGGTACATGCAACTTTTTGATCACTTGATATTACACTTTTTGTAAGGCACAGTGACCCAAAAATTGCTATTTTGGCACATTTTTTGTTGTTTTTTATGGCATTCACCTGAGGGGGATCATGTGATGAGGTCGATACAGACATGGCAATACCTAATATGTCTACTATTCTTTTCCTTAATTATGGGAAAATTGCACTTTTCTTTTTATTTTACTTAAAACTTTTATTTTTTTATTACATAAAACACTTTTTTTTAACTTTTATTTTTATTTTAATTTCCCAGACATCGGTTCCCAAATGGTGACGGGGACCTTCCACAGACATCGCACATGCCTCGGTCAGCACTGTTCGCGGCACAGCTAGGACTAATGCTCCGGTATCTGTGTTTTCACTGCTGCCGGCGCACACAGCAGGGGCACACCATAGCTGTACAGTGCTTGGAATTAAGTTACAGTCCGCAGCGCAATACAGTTACGGCGGCAGTATCCTACGGGTTACAGCTTACCTCCTATTTATGAATATTTGTTTTTGAAAAGGCTAAAGTTTGTAGAGTCGTCAAGATAACATCTTCATTTGAGCCTTATACAGTAGACAGCTGTTATAGTAGGTGGCCATATATTTCTCTTACAGTCGCCACTGTTGGACAAATGAGGTATTACAGTAAATGTTGACAATGTAAATAAATGGTTCCCCGTGTAGCACATAGATGGCTGTGTCTGTCAAATTGCAATACAATATTTGTTAGGAGCTCTAATAGAATATATGGAAAGGGATAAAGTCAAAACACATTTTATCCACAACTGTATCACAATAAAGAATATGTAAGTTTGTACTTTGCAACACTAAAGGAAAAAAGCAAGCATGCTTTTATTTTCTCCACTTCTTTATATAGTTCAGGTAATCTGTAGGGTTCTAACCTGCTGCACTTTACACTTACAGTCAGTGTAATTTAAGTGCAACCTTATTGAAGCTATCGGTTATCTTGAGTTTCCTATGACCTCATGAACTGATTCTTCAGGCAATGCTGGTACCTGTCAATTAGTACATACCTGGTAGTCTTAAGGAATTTTACAACTGTATAGTATTTGACAATATTTAGGAAATACGATGTGTTGTTTTCTTATAACAGATCTGATAAATTTTGCTTGCTGAACTATCCTGCTGTAGACTCCACTACTAAGGTCTACTTTTGTCGACTTTTATTTTTTACAGTTGTAAAATAACCACCAGTAATTCAGACAAAGCCGCAAAATGAGTTATTGCTATATTAATGCTACAGCAAAGATGATTTTTTGAAATGGAAAAAGAACTTTCTGTGATATGAAGTTCCATTAGTACATCTTACAAAATTACATTGAACTGGGATAAACGTATCATATTTCAACAGTTTATGTGACTGCACAACAGCTTGTACCCTCCAGCAAATCAGTTCAGGTATTTAGGGATTTGTTACTGCCATTGAGGTGAGATCTGCAGGTGTTGATGGACTGTAGGAATTTCAAAATAACAAGTATTGTCACAGCTAGCACTGGAGAAAATAAAGAAATCTTGGTACTTTGCTGTAATATTTTTCTATTATGTTATTTTAAATGTGTTATGCTCCATCCTTCATTGGCTATAAACAGAGTTGTAAATTTTTTTGTGCCCAATAAATATGCTGCCAGTTATCAGAGAGCACTGAACGCAGTCGTATTATCTTTCTGTAACCTATTTCATTGAACTGAACTAAAGATTACTAAGAATAATTAACAGTGTTTCTAATTGAAATAGTGGTAGAAACAGCTATAAAATATAAAATATATGATATTTTATACCTTAAAGTGGTTTTCCACATCTGGGAGCTTCTCCTATGTAAAAAAAAAAAAGGCTCATTTTCTACACATACCGTAGGTGAATGTCCCGTAAGTCAGCTCCACATTTATCAGATGTTTTCAGCATTTCCTGTGAATAATATTTGAGTTGGGAGTACCCCGTTAATTACTTCCTTGGTACTGTGTCACGGGTTACCGTACGTACTCACTTTAGTAGCTTTGGCGTACTGACTATGATGATTCCGTGGATGATGGTTGCCTTGAGCTATGCGTAGTTGCAGCTTCCTGTGTGTGAACTGTGGGTTGTATCTGTCTCCCTGTGTCCATCACTAGGTAGTTCCTTTAACTAAGCTGTGCAGGCTAACTGCATGAACTTTTTGTTCTGGCTATGGCATTTCCCTCTGGCTGGTTGTGTGATGCATGCTGGTTGCAGTTCTGTGTGTGAACATGGGCCTGTGTTACTAGTACATGACAGTTAGCTAGTGGTTAACTAACAAACTCCTCGGTAGTCAGGTTCAATACAAGCTACTGTATCCTTAGGCTCTCTAGCATCCTTGACTTAAATAATATAATTGCATACAGTACATGTAATTAATGAAATACAATAAGTAAATATAAGGCAAAAGATGCATGCCTTGGTAAAACTCAGCCTATCTCAGACCCTGGGGTTAGCTTCACATTGGTGTTTCGTTTTCCATTCTTCTGATCTGTCAGAAGAACAAAAAACTTGGAGGACTTTTGCTACCATCAGAAATAAGGGATCTCAGGCGGAAATGGCTAAACCAGATGCAAAATGAGAACTATGGATTCTGAAAATAAAGATTAAATTTTTTGTTTCTGTTACTCTGACATCGATACGGCGATGTGAACCTAGCCTTATTTAACCTGCTCAGGACCGCCGTACGCAGGATTGCGTCTTTGCGGCGGTCCTGTTTCTCTGGGTGGACGCGCCGATGCGTCCTCTCGCGAGACGCGAGATTTCGGGGAAAGCCGGCCCGCGCATGCGCATCGCGGGCCGGCAAAATTTAAAAGACAAGTTCGTCATCAACCTGCCAGCCAATGATCGTGGCTGGAAGGTTGTTGATTTTCAAAAAATCAAATCAGCAGCCAGATAACACATCATATTTAGTAAATATGATGTGGTTATATGGCTGCTGTGCTCCTCTGCTCCTTCTTTTGGTCGGTTGGTTCCAGCAGAGGAGCACACATCACTGTGAGTACCCACCAACACCACACTTAGCCCCCAGATCACCTCCCAGCACCCAATTAACCCTTTGATCACCCCTTCTTGCCCCTGTCAATCACTAGTGAAAAGGAAAAAAGTGATCAGTGCAAACTGTCATATATATATTTTTTATCACTGCACATTCACTTTACACGCGCTGCGGCGATAAAAAAATCAGTTTTGATATTTTTTATCAACCGCAGCGGCCTCCGGTACTTCGCTAGCCTCCCCTTTGTAAGACAGGCTTGCTTTTTTTCTTGGGTAGTCTCAGGGAATACCCCTAAATTTAGTTGCCCAAATGTCAAACAGGGGGTATTTTTCTGAAGAGGCCTACAAGCTTCTGACCCAGTCAGATGAGGAATGGGAACCCTCATCTGATGAATCTAGCGGGTCAGAATACGAACCTGTAGAAAGCAGTGGCTCTCTGACCCAAAGTTCGGACGAGGAGGCTGAGGTCCCTGATAGCACCAGGCGTACCCGGCCCCGTGTCGCTAGACCACAGGTTGCGCAGGATCCGCTTCAAGAGCAGCAGAGTGGGGCTGGTGCTGTCGGATTACGTGGTGAGGCATACACCAGCAGCGCAGCCCTTCCTGGACCTAGTACCAGCACTGCCGTACAACATGGTGAAGTGGCGAGCACCAGAAGGGCAGTTGATGCTGGTACGGTGGCACGAGCAGTAGTGACCCCGTCGCAGCCACTGCAAAGACGTGCCCGTAGAGCCCCTAGAATCCCTGAGGTGCTGGCAAACCCTGATTGGCAGTCCCCAACTTCAGCCGCACCTGTAGGTTCCCCCTTTCACCGCCCAGTCTGGAGTTCGGGTTCGGCCCTGGGATTTTTTGAGCTGTTCTTGACTGCGGAGCTCTTGGACTTAGTCGTGGCCGAAACAAATCGGTATGCCACACAATTTATATCCGCCAACCCGGGAAGCTCTTATGCCCAGTCCAAGTTTCCGAAATTAAAACTTTTCTGGGCCTTCTCCTCAACATGGGTCTAACTAAAAAGCATGAATTGCGGTCATATTGGTCCACGAACCCAATTCATCACATGCCCATGTTCTCTGCTGCTATGTCCAGGACACGATTTGAGACCATCCTGCGTTTCCTGCACTTTAGCGACAACACCACCTCCCGTCCCAGAGGCCACCCAGCTTTTGACCGGCTCCACAAAATTCGGCCCCTCATAGACCATTTCAACCAGAAATTAGCAGATTTGTATACCCCTGAGCAAAACATCTGCGTAGTCGAGTCCCTTATACATTTTACCGGGCGCCTTGGCTTCAGAAAATACATCCCAAGCAAGCGCGCCCGGTATGGGGTCAAATTGTATTAGCTCTGTGAAAGGGCCACAGGCTATACCCACAAATTTCGGATCTATGAGGGAAAAGATCAGACCCTGGAGCCGGTCGGTTGCCCTGACTACCTAGGGGGGGAGCAGTGGGAAGACAGTCTGGGACTTGGTGTCACCCTTATTCGGCAAGGGGTACCATCTTTATGTGGACAATTTCTACACAAGTGTGGCCCTCTTTAGGCATTTGTTTCTAGAACGGATTGGCGCCTGTGGCACCGCGCGAACTAGTCGTGCGGGCTTCCCCCAACGGCTCGTTACCACCCGTCTTGCAAGGGGGCAGAGGGCTGCATTGTGCAACGAAGAACTGCTTGCGGTGAAATGGAGAGACAAGCGTGACGTTTACATGCTCTCCTCCATTCATGCAGACACGACAATCCAAATTGAGCGAGCAACCCGTGTCATTGAAAAGCCCCTCTCAGTCCACGACTATAACCTTCACATGGGAGGGGTGGACTTCAATGACCAGATGTTGGCTCCGTATTTAGTGTCCCGCAGAACCAGACGCTGGTATAAGAAGGTGTCTCTATATTTAATTCAATTGGCTCTGTATAATAGTTTTGTTCTCTACAGTAAGGCTGGGAGAACTGGATCCTTCCTCAAATTTCAGGAAGAGATCATCGCGAACCTCCTGTACCCAGAAGGTTCCGTGGCCCCATCCACCAGTGTAGTTAGCCGTCTACACGAGCGACATTTCCCCAGTGTCGTTCCTGGTACCTCAAACCGACCGCCACCCCGAAAAAAATGTCGTGTCTGTAGCAGGAGTGGAATAAGGCGTGACACCCGCTATTTCTGTCCTGACTGTCCTGACCACCCTGCCCTATGCTTTGGAGAGTGTTTCCGGAAGTAAAACACACAGGTACACTTAGCATAGGGATCACATCTCACCAGGACAGGCACACAGGGCTATTAGGGCCCATTCACATACAGCTGCTGCAAACCTCTCCTTTCACCTGGGACAAAGTGCATAACGCACTTCGCCACATCTTTGGGCGATTTGCGTTTTGCACATTGACCCACGGGGAAGGAGAGGTTTGTTCTATAAAGGTAAAAAACAAAAAAAAAAAAAAACACCAGTAAGCAAAAGGTTAATGTTTAGTTCAAAAAGTTAAAGTTTATATGTTCTGTTCCAAAGTTAATAAAATTATTGCGTTGCGGCCTGGTTTTTTCTTTTTTTTTTTTTTTTTTTTTTTTACCTTCCAGGTGGACCAACTGATCGACTAGCTGCAGCACTGATGTGCATTCTGACAGAAGCATTGCGCTGCTGTCAGATTACACGCAAGTCGGTGTATGCGGCGCTGCAAGACGAGATTTCTACTCTGCAGTAAAAGATACGTTTGCCAAGGCATACGAGCTGAGGAGGAGGCGGCGTTCCTATGCTTTGGCAAACACTTTGTATATAAAAAAATAATAATAAATCCCGGCAATGATTTATTTATCCACATCGATTGATGTGAATGGAGAAATCTGGTTTGCCAGACGCCTTTCCCCTCCTTTTTTTTTTTGGCAGAGATTTTTCCATCCACATTGATCGATGCGAATAAAGAAATCTGTGCCGTTCATTTTTTTCTTTCAGCCCAGAGGCTGAACGGAAAAAAAAAATCTCATTACCTGTATGCTCAATATAAGGAGAATAGCAGAAACTCCTAATGCTGGCCATACATGTAATGATTGCGGAGACCCTCAAATGCCAGGGCAGTACAAACACCCCACAACTGACCCCATTTTGGCAAGAAGACACCCCAAGGTATTCACTGAGGGGCATATTGAGTACATGAAAGATTAAAATTTTTGTCCTAAGTTAGTGGAAAGTGAGACTTTTGTGAGAAAAAAAATAAAAAATCAATTTCCGCTAACTTATGCCAAAAAAATAAATTTCTATGAACTCGCCATGCCCCTCATTGAATACCTTGGGGTGTCTTCTTTCCAAAGTGGGGTCACATGTGGGGTATTTATACTGCCCTGGCTCACACATATGGGCCCCTAGAATGCCAGGGCAGTATAACAACCCCACAAGTGACCCCATTTTGGAAAGAAGACACCCCAAGGTATTCCGTGAGGGGCATGGCGAGTTCCTAGAATTTTTTATTTTTTGTCGCAAGTTAGTGGAATATGAGACTTTGTAAGGAAAAAAAAAAATCATAATTTTCCGCTAACTTGTGACAAAAAATAAAAAATTCTAGGAACTCACCGTGCCCCTCACGGAATACCTTGGGGTGTCTTCTTTCCAAAATGGGGTCACTTGTGGGGTAGTTATACTGCCCTGGCAATTTAGGGGCCCAAATGTGTGAGAAGAACTTTGCAATCAAAATGTGTAAAAAATGGCCTGCGAAATCCGAAAGGTGCACTTTGGAATATGTGCCCCTTTGCCCACCTTGGCTGCAAAAAAGTGTCACACATCTGGTATTGCCGTACTCAGGAGAAGTTGGGGAATGTGTTTTGGGGTGTCATTTTACATATACCCATGCTGGGTGAGAAAAATATCTTGGTCAAATGCCAACTTTGTATAATAAAATGGGAAAAGTTGTCTTTTGCCAAGATATTTCTCTCACCCAGCATGGGAATATGTAAAATGACACCCCAAAACACATTCCCCAACTTCTCCTGAGTACGGCAATACCAGATGTGTGACACTTTTTTGATGCCAAGGTGGGCAAAGGGACCCACATTCCAAAGTGCACCTTTCGGATTTCACCGGTCATTTTTTACAGATTTTGATTGCAAACTACTTCTCACACATATGGGCCCCTAAATTGCCAGGGCAGTATAACTACGCCACAAGTGACCCCATTTTGGAAATAAGACACCCCAAGGTATTCCGTGAGGGGCATGGTGAGTTCCTAGAATTTTTTATTTTTTGTCGCAAGTTAGTGGAATATGAGACTTTGTAAGAAAAAAAATAAAAAAATCATCATTTTCCGCTAACTTGTGACAAAAAATTCAAAGTTCGATGAACTCACTATGCCCATCAGCGAATATCTTAGGGTGTCTACTTTCCGAAATGGGGTCATTTGTGGGGGTTTTCTACTGTTTGGGCATTGTAGAACCTCAGGAAACATGACAGGTGCTCAGAAAGTCAGAGCTGCTTCAAAAAGCGGAAATTCACATTTTTGTACCATAGTTTGTAAACGCTATAACTTTTACCCAAACCATTTTTTTTAGCCGAAACATTTTTTTTTTATCAAATACATGTAGAACAATAAATTTAGCAAAAAAATTATATATGGATGTCGTTTTTTTTGCTAAATTTTACAGCTGAAAGTGAAAAATGTCATTTTTTTGCAAAAAAATCGTTACATTTTGATTAATAACAAAAAAGTAAAAATGTCAGCAGCAATGAAATACCACCAAATGAAAGCTCTATTAGTGAGAAGAAAAGGAGGTAAAATTCATTTGGGTGGTAAGTTGCATGACGGAGCGATAAACGGTGAAAGTAATGTAGTGCAGAAGTGTAAAAAGTGGCCGGTCATTAAGGGGGTTTCAGCTAGCGGGGTTGAAGTGGTTAAGCACAAGTTCTCTTTAGGAGATATTATGGAGCCTTTTCATTTAAAAAAAAATAGTGCACCAAAACTGCAGTTTAGGCCTAATGCACACGGCCGTTATTTGGGTCCACATCCGAGTGACCATTTTTGCGGCTCGGATGTGGACCCATTCACTTCAATGGGGCCGCAAAAGATGACGACAGCACTCCGTGTGCTGTCCGTATCCGTTGCTCCGTTCCGTGGCCCCACAAAAAAATAGAACATGTCCTATTCTTATCCGTTTTGCGGACAAGAATAGTAATTTCTACAATGGGCCGAACATGCGCGATTTTCACGCAGCCCCATTCACTTGTATGGGGCCTGCGTTGCGTGAAAAACGCACAATATAGAGCATGCTGCGATTTTCACGCAACGCACAAGTGATGCGTGAAAATCACAGCTTGTGTGCACAGCCCCATAGAAATGAATGGGTCAGGATTCAGAGTGGGTGCAATGCGTTCACATCACGCATTGCACCCGCGCGGAATACTCACCCGTGTGATGGGGCCTAAGGCAACATGCACACAGCCGTATGTGTTTTGCGGTCTACAAATTGCGGATCTGCAAAAAAAAACGGATTACATCCGTATGCCATCCATTTTTTTTTTCTGGATACATTCTAACAATGCCTAAAATGGACAAGAATAGGACATGTTCTATTTTTTTTGTGGGGCTACGGAACAGACATACGGATGCGGATAGCACAGGGTGTGCTGTCCGCATTTTTTGCGGACCCATTGAAATGAATAGGTCCACATTCTATCCGCAAATAAAACGTAACGGACACAGAAACAAACAACATTCGTGTGCATGTAGCCTAACTCTGGTGGCTCTGACTCCTCGCCATCCAAGTGTTAACATCTGCAGAAAATCAACATTTGTCTACCACCAAGGGTTAAAAAATTTAAATGAAAACTTTCAAAACTTTATTTTAACAATGCATAAAAATATCCACAGGCAAAACTGGGTTATAGAAAAAAAAAATGCTTGCTTGTTTTGTGCATCCTTAGTTACCGGTATATCATGAGGCTGAAATACAGAATTTGAATTTTATAACCCAGTTTTACTGGTGGATATATGCATCCTAAAAATAAAGCTTTGCGAGTTTAACCCCTGGTGCTGGACAAGACATGAATTTCTGCACTTTAACCGCCTCCGGACCGCCTAACGCAGGATAGCGGTCCGGAGGCGGCTGTCCCAGGCAGAGTTACGCGTCTACGCGTCATCTCGCGAGAAGCGTGACTTCCTGTGAACGCACGCACACAGGCGTGCGCGTTCACAGGCGTGCGCGTTCACAGGATCGGAAGGTAAGAGACGGGATCTACAGCCTGCCAGCGACGATCGTTCGCTGGCAGGCTGTAGATGCAATTTTTTTAACCCCTAACAGGTATATTAGACGCTGTTTTGATAACAGCGTCTAATATACCTGCTACCTGGTCCTCTGGTGGTCCCTTTTGCTTGGATCGACCACCAGAGGACACAGGTAGCTCTGTAAAGTAGCACTAAACACCACTACACTACACTACACCACACCCCCCCTGTCACTTATTAACCCCTTATGAACCCCTGATTACCCCATATAGACTCCCTGATCACCCCTCTGCCATTGATCACCCCCCTGTAAGGGTCCATTCAGATGTCCGTACGTGTTTTATGGATCCACGCATCCATGGATCGGATCCGCAAAACACATACGGACGTCTGAATGGAGCCTTACAGGGGGGTGATCAGGGAGTCTATATGGGATGATCACCCCCCTGTAAGGCTCCATTCAGACGTCCGTATGTGTTTTATGGATCCACGCATCAATGGATCGGATCCGCAAAACACATACGGACGTCTGAATGGAGCCTTACAGGGGGGTGATCAATGACAGGGGGGTGATCACCCCATATACACTCCCTGATCACCCCCTGTCATTGATCACCCCCTGTCATTGATCACCCCCCTGTAAGGCTCCATTCAGACGTCCGTATGTGTTTTACGGATCCACGCATCCATGGTTCGGATCCGCAAAACACATACGGACGTCTGAATGGAGCCTTACAGGGGGGTGATCAATGACAGGGGGTGATCACCCCATATACACTCCCTGATCACCCCCTGTCATTGATCACCCCCCTGTCATTGATCACCCCCCTGTAAGGCTCCATTCAGACGTCCGTATGTGTTTTATGGATCCACGCATCCATGGATCGGATCCGCAAAACACATACGGACATCTGAATGGAGCCTTACACGGGGGTGATCAATGGCAGGGGGGTGATCACCCCATATAGACTCCTTGATCACCCCCCTGTCATTGATCACCCCCCTGTAAGGCTTTTTTTGGCGCAAGTTAGCGGAAATTGATTTTATTTTTTTTTGTTTTTTCTTACAAAGTCTCATATTCCACTAACTTGTGTCAAAAAATAAAATCTCACATGAACTCACCATACCCCTCACGGAATCCAAATGCGTAATTTTTTTAGACATTTATATTCCAGACTTCTTCTCACGCTTTAGGGCCCCTAAAATGCCAGGGCAGTATAAATACCCCACATGTGACCCCATTTCGGAAAGAAGACACCCCAAGGTATTCGCTGAGGGGCATATTGAGTCCATGAAAGATTGAAATGTTTGTCCCAAGTTAGCGGAAAGGGAGACTTTGTGAGAAAAAAATAAAATAAAATCAATTTCCGCTAACTTGTGCCAAAAAAATATTCTATGAACTCACCATGCTCCTCATTAAATACCTTGGGGTGTCTTCTTTCCAAAATGGGGTCACATGTCGGGTATTTATACTGCCCTGGCATTTTAGGGGCCCGAAAGCATGAGAAGAAGTCTGCCCTGTGAAATCCGAAAGGTGCTCTTTGGAATGTGGGCCCCTTTGCCCACCTAGGCTGCAAAAAAGTGTCACACATGTGGTATCGCCGTACTCAGGAGAAGCTGGGGAATGTGTTTTGGGGTGTCATTTTACATATACCCATTATGGGGTGAGATAAATATATTGGTCAAATGCCAACTTTGTATAATAAAATGGGAAAAGTTGTCTTTTGCCGAGATATTTCTCTCACCCAGCATGGGTATATGTAAAATAACACCCCAAAACACAATCCCCAACTTCTCCTGAGTACGGCGATACCACATGTGTGACACTTTTTTGCAGCCTAGGTGGGCAAAGGGGCCTACATTCCAAAGAGCACCTTTCGGATTTCACCGGCCATTTTTTACAGATTTTGATTTCAAACTACTTCTCACGCATTTGGGCCCCTAAAATGCCAGGGCAGTATAACTACCCCACAAGTGACCCCATTTTGGAAAGAATACACCCCAAGGTATTCCGTGAGGGGCATAGTGAGTTCATGGAAGTTTTTATTTTTTGTCATAAGTTAGTGGAATATGAGACTTTGTAAGGAAATAAAAAATAACTTGTGACAAAAAATAAAAAGTTCTATGAACTCACTATGCCCATCAGCGAATACCTTAGGGTGTCTACTTTCCGAAATGGGGTTATTTGTGTTTTTTTTTTACTGTCTGGGCATTGTAGAACCTCAGGAAACATGACAGGTGCTCAGAAATTGAGAGCTGCTTCAAAAAGCGGAAATTCACATTTTTGTACCATAGTGTAAACGCTATAACTTTTACCCAAACCATTTTTTTTTTTACCCAAACATTTTTTTTTTTATCAAAGACATGTAAAATAATAAATTTAGGGAAAAATTTATATATAGATGTCATTTTTAAAAAAAATTTTTACAACTGAAAGTGAAAAATGTCCTTTGTTTTGCAAAAATGTCATTAAATTTCGATTAATAACAAAGAAAGTAAAAATGGCAGCAGCAATGAAATACCACCAAATGAAAGCTCTATTAGTGAGAAGAATAGGAGGTAAAATTCATTTGGGTGGTAAGTTGCATGACCGAGCACTAAACGGTGAAAGTAGTGTAGTGCAGAATTGTAAAAAGTGGTCTGGTCATTAAGGGTGTTTCAGCTAGGGGGGCTGAAGTGGTTAAGGCCTCTTGCACAACACGGCTCCACTAAAAATACGGATGACATCTGTATGCATTCCATATTTTGCGGAACGGAACAGCTGGCCCCTAATAGAACAGTACTATCCTTGCCCGTAATGCGGACAATAATAGGACATGTTCTATTTTTTTTTGCAGAATGGAAATACGGAAATACAGAAACAGAATGCACATGAAATACTTAGCGTTTATTTTGCGGACACATTAAAATGAATGGTTCCGTATACGATCCGCAAAAAAAACGAACGGAAACGGAATAAAAATATGTTCCTCCCCTCATCAGCTTAAGGATCTAGACTCCCTGATTCCCTGAGTACTGGAGTGTTATTTTACATAATGCCATTTTCATAGAGTTGGTATTCATATCCATACCATTACATTGGTACTATCACCGGTCACGTAACTCTACGATTCCCAACTTGATTCCTATCCATTGATCTGAACTTTCTAATGTCCTTGCATTGGTTCGGAGGACCGGAACCTTTCACACAACGTGTCCCATTTACCCCTTCTCCTCCTTCTCCCTTCCTTCCCCTCCCCCTCCTTCACCCCTCCCCCCCCCTTTTTTTTTGCCCTTTGTTTTATGGACATTGTTTGTTCATTAGTTTTATATTGGAATAGTTACACCATTTGATTATGAGCCCATCTTCATACTAAACAACTTGCACCTTTGAGTATAGGCCTCATGCACACTGCCGTGTTTCACGGCCGTATGCGGGCCGTGGAACCGCGGCCTGGATCCCTCCTGAGAGCAGGAGCGCACGGCGTCACTGGTTGCTATGACGCCGTGCGCTCCCTGCTGCGGGCACAGTACAGTAATACACTGGTATGATCTATACCAGTGTATTACCGTATTGCGGCGGCAGCAGGGAGCGCACGGCGTCATAGCAACCAGTGACGCCGTGCGCTCCTGCTCTCAGGAGGGATCCAGGCCGCGGTTCCACGGCCCGCACACGGCCGTGGAACACGGCAGTGTGCATGAGGCCTAGGTTTGTTATCCTATGGTACATCTCTATTGTAGGAACTGCAATTCTCACAGGGCCAGGTCTGGAATTTCAGTCCCCAATTTGCGCTACTACAGGTCTGGTCCAATCTCGCCACTCATAACTTTAGGTGCCCATTGGGGATTGCAACTCCTATGATGCGCCTTGCAGTGCTTGTTATATCGTATTCTTGTGCTTGTAAGCCTCTCTTTTCTGTGCATTGTATCTCATTGGGCTATGTTCCATTAGGGTCATGCAACCCTTGTTTGTAAAATTTCTGTGTTACAAAATCAATAAACAGATTTAAAAAGAAAAATATGTTCCTGTGCTAGAGGCCTAAGGGCTCATGCACATGACCATATCTGTTTTGCGATCTGCAAAACATGGATCTGCAAAAACTATGGATGATGTGCATTCCTTAAAAAAAAATTTATGGAACAGCTGGCCCCTAATAGAACAGTCCTATCCTTATCCATTTTGCAGACAATATTAGGACATGTTGAATTTTTTTTTGCGGAATGGACATGTGAACATACGGAAACGAAATGACCATGGAGCAACCTCAGTTTTTTTTGCAGACCGATTAAAATGAATGGTTCCACATATGGTCCACAAAAAAATGGAACAGAAAGAAAACACGTTTGTGTGCATGAGCCCTATAGAGCATTTGCTCATGGATGGTGTGAGCTGTGATCAGATAGGAACTGAATATTTCATACATCACTACGCTACAGTCAGTTTGCGTTAGGGGAGCCGTGGTCGGTCAGGGACATGCGGCCGACACGCGGTCTGTGTTTCCCCACTGAGTGCGGTTGTGTGAATCAGCTTAGATAGATTGCATTCTTCTGTAGTCAGGCTACATTTTATTATTAATCAATGCAGAAATCCAGGTAATTCCCAATAGTCCCTTAATCTTTATTGTATAACTGTCATTCTGCAGAGTATTCCACCGTGACTATAGGGATAAATTCTAATAGCAACATGGTATTTAAAAGCAATTCTACACAAATTCTTTACTATAGCGCTAAAAAAATATTATCTGCAATATTAGCTGTTTGTGCAAATAGTGACAACATTAATTGCACAAAAAGTATCATTTGTCTTTTTTTCTGTCAATGGTCAACATCTATTTATTTCTGATTTTTATTAACGGAGCCTCAAACTGAGCACACATTTCTGGTGCATTCTGTAGTCATATATGACCTATTTTTTGACACAATGTTTTTGTTATTTATTAATGCATGCCATATTTGCATTGCCTATTAATGCACAGCTCTAGGCAATGTCCATACCTTAAATGTTCTCTCACATTTCATAGCAGGCAGTTATTCATCCCCAAGCATTTCTCACAGAGAAACAAATACATTATTATTAGTGTTCAGCGAATCAAAGCCAAACAAATTGACTTCAATACGAATTTCAGGAAAAATGTGATTAGTTGTGAAGCCGAATGTCCTTGGGCTTCATGTTAACAAAACTATTTTTCCTGAAATGACGGCAACCCCCCCCAAAAAAAAATTACCTCATCCATTTGCTCATGGAGAGACTGTCACCACTAGGGTTGAGCGAACCCGTGGAAGTTCGGGTTCGCCGGGTTCGGCCGAACTTCAGGTCAAAGTTTGGGTTTGGGACACGAACTTCCTCCCCGAATCCAGACCCCATTTAAGTCAATGGGGACCCGAACTTCTATCTTCATTCAGCAGGACCTACAGTGACGTCACCGCAGGTCCTTTTGCTGGTCCTGAAAAAAAGAAGATACCGGCTGCGTGATCCAGTGGATGAGGTGAGTTTTATTTTTTTTAACCCAATAGACATTTTATTTAGCATTCTGTTTTAAGAATGCTATTATTTTCCGCTATAACCATGTTATAACGGAAAATAATAAAATCACCAGAACACCGAACCCGAACCAGATGGAAAATCTGCAGCAGGCTTGATGCGATCGCCTCCTCTCATCAGTTGGAGTACCTGCTCTATAATTTGAAAGTGTAGTAGCATTATATTGTGTCTGCATTTTTCTAAATGATGAGGAATGGGGAGGAGTATGTTTTTATTGCGAATTGTGAACTTACAGTATGTTTGCAAAATCTGTCCTTCATACGAGTAGATGTATATATAAATTATATAAATATAATTATATAAATATAAATCACAAAATTACTGTCACACATGATAAAGCCATGTATGTGGATCGGTGAACTGTTTACCCCTTAATTACACTGGAAAAGTGTAGCTTTTTTAGCTGTTGAAAGTACTATTTGTTTCCTTTTTTCCTTTTTCTGAGCTGTCTTACATTTAGACCTTTTTCTACTCCTAAAACTGGTGTAGAAAATAGTGAATGAGACGGGCTTGTCGGTCTGTCCCCTTCCCCACCCACGCCATGCCCACAATTTGCCAAGAATGTTTTCATTAATCAAAATTGAAAGTCGGAGGTTCGAAGACGATCAGATACCATCGTAGTTCCAACCATAAACGATGACGACCGGCGATGTTATTCCCATGACCCGCCGAGCAGCTTCCAGGAAACCAAAGTCTTTGGGTTCCAGGGGGAGTATGGTTGCAAAGCTGAAACTTAAAGGAATTGACGGAAGGGCACCACCAGGAGTGGAGCCTACACACACCCTATAATTAGAACAAACCCCAATATATGTGAGAACATTAGAAAAGAAAAGAAAATCAGAGCAGCAAATATATAGTACAAAAGATAACAGATTTTAGTAAACTAATAATTTACAAAAATAAAATTGCATATATTTATTAGCAGCATTACATTCACAGGAAAAATACCCACAGGACCTCTATGCATAATACATCAAAGTAGGATGCTCCTGCAGATATAAGGGAATTACATAAATCCCCAAAAACATATAAATAAAGTGCAAAGTGCCACAGTATAGATCAATGCATGCAGGAGACAATTGTATAATCTAGGACTACATTGGTCTGTATACTTTATACAATTGTCTCCTGCATGCATTGATCTATACTGTGGCACTTTGCACTTTATTTATATGTTTTTTGGGATTTATTATCCCCTTATATCAGCAGGAGCATCCTACTTTGATGAATTATGTATAGTGGTCCTGTGGGCATTTTTCCTGTTAATGTAATGCTGTAAATATATTTATATATATATATATATATATATATATATATATATATATATATGCAATTATATTTTTGTAAATTATTAGTCTAATAAAATCTGTTATCTTTTGTACTATAAATTTGTTGCTCTGTTTTTCTTTGGGGTTAATTCAGGAGTGGAGCCTGTGGCCTAATTTGACTCAACACGGGAAACCTCACCCGGCCCTGACACGGTGGTGGAGCGATTTGTCTGGTTAATTCCTATTATGAACGAGACTCCTCTGTAATAACTAGTTATGCGACCCCCGGCGGTGAGGATTGTGTTGACCAGACTCTTGGATAGTGAGACTGGACTTGTAGGTGAGGGCCTGCTGGTAAGCTGACCCTCTAAAAAATTATATGCAAGGGCCTGCTGGAGAGCTGAGCCTGTAAAACATTATATGCGTGGGCCTGCAGGTGAGCTGACCCTGTAAAAGATTGTAGGTGAAGGCCTGCTGGTGAGCTGACCCTCTAAAAATTATATGCAAGGGCCTTCTGTTGAGCTGACCCTGTAAATGATTGTAGGTGAAGCCCTGCTGGTGAGCTGACCCTGTAAAACATTATATGCGAGGGCTTGCTGGTGATCTGACCCTCTAAAAAAATGTATGCGAGGGCCTGCTTGTGAGGTGAGTCACCTCACAAGCAGGCCCTCGCATACATTTTTTTAGAGGGTCAGATCACCAGCAAGCCCTCGCATATAATGTTTTACAGGGTCAGCTCACCAGAAGGCCCGCACCTACAATGTTTTACAGGGTCACCTCAGGTGACCCTGTAAAACATTGTAGGTGCGGGCCTTCTGGTGAGCTGACCCTGTAAAACATTATATGCAAGGGCCTGTTGATGAGCTGACCCTCTAAAAAATTATATGGGAGGACCTGTTGGTGAGCTAACCCTGTAAAACATTGTAGGTGAGGGCCTGCTGGTGAGCTGACCTTCTAAAAAATTATATACAGTACGAGGGCCTGCAGCTGAGCTGACCCTGTAAAACATTATATGAGAAGGGCATATATGTGAGGGCATAATATGCGACAAATGTTTCTGGTGGAAGGGGTGCATGGGAATACAGTGTATTCAGTACATTATAAACAAAACATTTAAAGTTCCTTTATGTTCATCAGCTTTTCTCTGGTGGAGTCGAGGTCATGGTCAATCCAGGCCTTGTTCATTTTTATAAGAGTCTACCTGTCAACATTTTCAGTTGACAGGCGGATATGCTTATCTGTTATAATGCCACCAGCAGCACTAAATACCCGCTCTGACAGAACACTGGTGACAGGGCAGGCCAGCACCTCCAAGGTGTAGCGCTCCAGTTTGTGCCATGTGTCGAGCTTGGACACCTAGTAATTGTAAGGCACTGAGGGATCATTGAGGATGCTGACACGGTCTGCTATTTACTCCTTTACCATTTTCCAAAAAATTTCCCTCCTCGTGACACTAGGCCGCGCATCAGGGTGAGGGTGCTGGCGGGGTGTCATGAAACTGTCCTAGGCTTTAGAGAGTGTTGCCCTGCCTCTGTTGGAACAGCTGTATGTTCCCCTTGTCTCCCCTCCTTGGTTGGCCAAGGAACTACGGACTCTGGAGCAATTTTTCAACAAGGATCTCGGGTATTGCATCGTTTTGCTCGTCCTCTCCACCAGAGGAATGATAGATGAGAAGTTCTCTTTGTAGCGCGGGTCGAGAAGAGTGAACAATCAGTAATCCGTTTGTCTAAAATGCATATAACGCATGGGTCGCGGGAAAGGCAGCCTAACATGAAGTCAGCCATGTGTGCCAGAGTACCAACAGGCAAGACTTCGCTGTCGTCATCAGGAGGATCACTCTCAATCTCCTCATCCTCTTCCTCCTCTTCTGCCGATCCATGCAGAACAGGTGGAATTAAACTTCCATGGGTACTACCCTCTGTAGCGTAGGCAACAGTCTCCTGCTCCTTCTCCTCCTCCTCCTCTTCATTGTCCAATTCGCGCTGAGAAGATGAACGGAGGGTGGTCTGGCTATCAACCTGTGTAATATCTTCCCCCATTTTCACCTCTTTCACATGCAAAGTGTTGTCCTTAATTGTGAGCAGCGAGCGTTTGAGTAGACACAGAAGTGGGATGAGTATGCTGATAATAGCCTTATCGTCGCTCACCATCTGTGTTGATTCCTCAAAGTTTATTAAAACCTCACAGAGGTCAGACATCCATGCCCACTGCTCGCTTGTGAATAGCGGAAGCTGACTGGAAAGGTCCATGTTGCTCACAAAGCCTGGCCAACATGTGGAATGTCGAATTCCAGGACGTGCTCATGTCGCACAACAGCCAGTGAGCTGGCAATTTTCAGTGCTGCTGCAGCATTGACAGACCGGCTGACTTTCGGAAATGTGAACACACGCGGCGCACCTTCAGCAGTAGCTCAGGCAAATTGGAGTAGGTTTTGAGAAACTGCTGAACCACTACGTTTAAGACGTGGGATGTTTAAAACCAAGAAAATGCCTCAATTTACAAAGCTATGAGTCTGGGCAAAGAATTGGAAACCAATATAAACCTACAGTGTTGTTAATCGACAAACAACAACAAAAAATGCCCAAAGTAAAAACATATATAATTCATTTTATTGTAATAAATATATAACATATTGTGATGTACATATAAAATTTAAGATAACAGGGAAATGAGCCAGCAGAAAGGCTCATGCTGCAATCTACTGGCCTATACCACTGTCACCCACCAAAAGATGTAAAACATATCAGGTATACAGATTGTGTATATATATAAATAATCCAGTCACTGAAAAACAATAATAATAATAATAATAATAATATAGCTCAGTATAGGACATTAAATCATCACCTAAATACATAACCATCAGAGGGGACACAGCTCTAGAGTGAGATCTCAATAAGGATAATATAGATGATGGAAACAATAGCCACAGATAGTGATTCAGCAGAGGCTAAATCTAGGGACAAGAGGATATAGAAAGTCGTAATCAAATCAATGTATACCGCAGGACATAAAACAGCAGCACAGGTCAGGATAGGAACCTCGACGCGCGTTTCGCCTCAGCTTCGTCGAGAGGTAAGTCAATAGGCATGGGATGTATCTGAGCTTGCCAAGCTCCAAAGCTGCCACCAAGTTACGGCCATTATCAGACACAACCATGCCTGGTTCTAGGTTGATTGGCGAGAGCCACAGCTCAGTTGGTCTCTTATACCCTGCCACAGCTCTGCGGCGGTGTGCTGCTTGTCTCCTAAGCATATCAGCTTCAGCTTGGCCTGTTGCCGCTTCCCCACTGCAGTGCTACACTGCTTCCAACTACCGACTGATGACTGACTGGTGCTGCACGTGGATAATTCGGAGCTGGAAGTGGGGTTTGGTGCCACTAATGTAGGTGCTGGCGGAAACCCTGATCGACGTAGGGACCGCATTCCTTGGCGTCGGTAGCACCTGTGTCATCCCAGCCTCCACAACATTCACCCAGTGTGCCGTCAGGTAAGTGTAGCATCCCTGTCTCAATGCACTTGTCCATGTGTCCGTGGTTAAGTGGACCTTCCCAGTCAGGGCTTGTGTGATGTTACGGGACACATGTTGGTGTAAGGCTGGCACGGCACACCTTGAAAAATAGTGGCGGATGGGGACTGTGTAACGCAGGACGGCCGCCGAGATCTGTGGAAGGCCTCAGTGTCCACAGGCCTAAATGGTAACATTTCCAGGGCCAGTAATTTAGTAAGCTGCGCATTTAGTTCTATAGCCTGTGGGTGGGTGGCTGGGTATTTGCACTTGCGTTCAAATGCCTGGGGTAAGGACATTTGTACACTGCGCTGGGACACTGAAGTTGATGTGGTCACTGATGGTGCTTGCAAAGGTCCAGGTGCAGGGCAGGAGGCATCCGTGCCTGCAACTTCGACAGGGGATTGGCCAGCACGTAACACAGGGGAAGAGGAGGAGTGGTGTGAATCGCAGACACAGATTGTGGACCCCGGTATTCGGTGGCGGATCATGCTGGTGGTGGTGAGTTTGCTAGTGTTCACGGCCCCTGCTCAATTTTGTATGGCACGGTTGCAAATTACAATTCTTTTTTTGTCTGCACTTTCCTCAAAAAAGGGACAGACTGCGGAACACCTACCCCTTGCCAAGGGAGATTTCCGCAAGGGGGTGCTCTGGGGAACAGTTGCGGGCCTGTTTGGTGTGGCCCGCCTTCTCCATTTTGCCACCCCACTGCCTCTTCCAGCCTGTTGCGGTACAGCAGATCCCTCCCCCTCTGTACTGCTGTCCTCGCTCGGATTTCGACCTTCACAGGTTGGGTCAGTGACTCCATCATCCACCACCTCCTCTTCCACTTGCTCACTCTGCTTATCCTTCTGAATTGTTGACCTAACCACAACCTCAGTGATTGACAATTGTGTCTC